>NW_026725269.1:0-15087 GCF_029784015.1 Lycium ferocissimum
GTGTACTATGTGGCGGACGATGTATTTGGTACTATGATATACTATGCTATGCTATGATACTATGATATCATGCTATGCTATGATACTATGATATACGATGCTATGCTATGATACTATGATATACTATGCTATGCTATGATACATTATGATACGATATAAATTCTACTTTCTATGCCTATGAAAAGAAATGTTTTGTTTTCAAAAAGGAAAACAAGCATGCATGATATCCGGCACGAAAGGGCGTTCCTATGCACGAGTTACATCCTTATCTCGGATATATATCCACACCCCTCGATATTGTTACTTATAATCTATGCTCCCGTTTATGTTATTTTCTATGTCTTACATACTCGTCCTTTATTTGTGCGCGCCCTTCATGTGGGCGGCTGCGTTTCATGCGCGCGGGTCGGCGGATGGCGGGATCGGATCCCTAGGAGTTCCTTCGGCGGATTTTGCGGCGCTCCGGTTGTTTCGGAGCCCGGTTCCTTGGTACTATTTTTGTGTATATATTCGGGCACGGCGATTCTCGGCCCTTCCTATGTATATTGTGTACTATGTTTAGAGGCTCGTAGGCGGATATATGTACGGTAGCTATTGTACTTCCGTTGTCCCCGTCGTATAGTATGATCACGAAGCTTTTTAGTTTATGTTCATAATTGTACTATGTATGCTAATGCTAGTTAAAAAAAAAACGGTGTAGTTCATACGTACAATAAGAGTCAGCGGGTTCGCTCGGCTCCGAATATGGGGTCGGGTGCCCATCACACCCTAGTAAGATCGGGGTGTGACACAAGGCTTTATGTCAAGGAGATAGTGCGACACCATGGTGTTCCAGTATCTATTATTTCCGATAGAGGGACACAGTTTACCGCAAATTTCTGGAAGTCTTTTCAAGAAGGTTTGGAGACTCAGGCGAGTCTTAGTACAATATTTTATCCACAGACAGATGGGCAAGCTAAGCGTACCATCCAGACTCTAGAGGACATGGTACGGGCATGTGTATTGGATTTTAGAGGTAGTTGAGATGATCACTTACTGCTTATTGAATTTGCTTATAACAATAGTTATCATTCTAGCATCCAACTGGCCCCGTACGAGGCTTTGTATGGGCGCAAGTGCGGATGCGCCAATTGGGTGATTTGAAGCGGGGGGAGACTAAAGGCGATAGGGCCGGACTTGGTCCGACAAGCTATAGAGAAAGTCAAGCTCGTACGGGGATCGGTTATTAACGGCTCGTAGTCGTCGAAATCCTATGCAGATAATCGTCGAAGGGACTTACAGTTTCAAGTGAAAGATTGGGTATTCTTGAAGGTGTCACCAATGAAGGGCGTCATGAGATTTGGCAAAAAGGGCAAGCTTAGTCCTCGGTATATTAGACCTTATGAGATTGTACGCAAGGTAGGCCAAGTGGCTTATGAATTAGATCTACCTTCGGATTTGGAGTCAGTCCATCCGGTTTCCTATGTATCGATGCTTCAGAAGTGCATTGGAGATACTTCTAGAGTTGTGCCGGTAGGTGATGTTCAAGTCACTGAGCAATTATCCTACGAAGAAGTTCCCGTTGCCATTCCAGATAGGTAAGTACGGAGACTCAGAACCAAAGATGCAGCTTCACTTAAAGTCTTATGGAGAAATAAAAACAGAGAGGAAATGACCTGGGAAGTTGAAGAAGACATGAAGTTCAGGTACCCACATTTATTTCCACCTTCAGAGGAGACTCAAGTAGAAATGCCGTTTCCCCCAGGTATGTAATGCTTTCTTCGATGTTTTCTTAGTCGTGTGTGGCTATGGTTGTTGATGTTGTTGTTGTAGCCCTGTGAGGCGATACATTTTGGGTTCTTTTGTGACATGATGGTAGTGCCATATTACATGGGAAACTCTGGTGAAATTTTTGTAGAATCCCCAAGAGTCTATCATTCGAGGATGAATGTTCCTAAGAGGGGGAGAATGTTACACCTCGTAGTTTCGTCTATTGAGATTCGTTAGGTGTTAATTGTCCTAATCGTGGAAACTGGAGTTATCTTTTAGGATATATGAGATTATATGTTCCTATATTATGGTTATGGGGGTTTAAGCCCATGAAATAAGCTATGGAAGGATTTGAGGACAAGCGAAGTAAGGAAATTAAGTTTATCGGAACTTAGGGAAAACTTGGCAAAATTTTGGACAGGATTTTGGTCCAAATTGAGAGGGAAATATCTTCTAGAATATTAGGAGTTTTGGCATGTTTCTTTTGCCCAAATTGAAGTTCATTGAGTCTAGTTTCCAACGCAACAAACCGTTCGTTAATGTGACTTCAGAGTAAAAAGTTATGGGTGTTTTAAGATAGATTGCTCGGGCAAAACATTTTGACGGATTAGTTTGACGGACCGCAGAAATTTTTCGGCCCGTCAATTGGTATTTTTCCAGCGTAAAACAGTCACAGTGAGCCATGTTTGGCTGGGCAATTTGACGGACCGTAGGAATTTTGACGGTCCGTCAAAGTGGGCACAAGATTGCCCGATGGAATTTTAAGTTACGCTTTATATATTTCGTTTCATATCAGTTGGACTCATTATTTCCCCAAAATAGATCCTTGAGCTCTCTAAAACCCTCTCTCTAGGTCTATAAACTAATCCAAGCCAAAATCCAAGAAAACCTAAAAGAAGTAAGAGGTTCAAGTGCTAGGAAGCTTGCTAGGGTTTGTGGAACTCGAGATTTCTTATGGTGTTGATGTTGGAGACTTCACTTTAGTGGAGTAAGTTGATCAAAGACTTGTTCTTAAGTGATTAAGGTAAGATTACACATCTTTTACATATGGTTAAGGTTGTTTGATTGTTATGACATGTGGGTAAAGGAAAAAAGTGGAAATAGAGTCCAGGTATGAACTTGGAGATATTATGGCTATAGGTTAACTTGAATTGTAATTCTTGGCATGTTAGGAGTATAATCTTGTTGTTGATGTTATAGATGATGTTGAGGAAATATTGTATGTAAGCATATATGGTGTTGTGTCGTAGCCATTATGAATGATCATAAAAAGGAGTTTTGGGATTGGATGATGCTTAACTTGAATGAAATCTCTTGATTGTGGTATTGTTGATAATGTCATTGTTGATTGGGAGTTGTTTTGGAATTTGGTAGAAGTAGATCAAATAGGGGAAATGCTGCCCCATTTTCACTAACTTACGAATTATACTCGTTTGAACTTAAGGGTGTCTTTAAAGCCTAAACTTGGTATGAACCCTCTTAAATGTAGATTTCTCGAGCTTTGGAGGTGAACATTAAGTAGTTAAGAAGACATAAAGGTATGCAAGGCTAACTCTTCTTTCTTAAGGCATAATCCCATTGATGTATACCTTCATGTGAAATCCATAGTATCTTCCATGATGATTTCATTCCTAGAATCACTAAAGCTCATGATCTTGATATTCTCACGATACCATTTGTCCCATCCTATGATAGTTGATCCTCAATATAATGAAAATGATGATGATGATGTTGAGGACATGTATGTACTCCTATGTATATATATTTATATATTAAAGTATGACTACTAAGAACAGCGAGCTTATATGGCCGGGTATGATATCTGTCGCGTGCGCGCCCTGCCCGGGTACGGATGACACTGAGCCTTGGTAGGGCTAGGTATGTATAACACCGAACCTTATCATGGTCGGGTATGTAAGACACCGAACCTCTATGGTCGGGTATGATACTACTACATATGTATGAGTGTATGTAATGGAAGGTTCCCATTAGAAAAAGGGTAAGTGAATGTGATGATCGCGGCTAGAAGTATAAATGGCTCTATCATCCCTTGACTCTTCTATCTTATGTTATTTCTCATCCTTCTATTACACTATTGATTATGCTTTAAATACTCAGTACATTGTTCGTACTGACGTCTTTTTGTTTGTGGACGCTGCGTCATACTGCGAGTGGATAGGGAGATAGACTTGATCCATGGCGCTTGTCCGGGCGTGTCGAGGAGCTCCATTTGATTCGGAGCTGCAGCTGTTGGTACTATTCTTTTGCGTATATACATATGGGCATGGCGGGGTCCTGTCCTATCTATATGATGTTACACACTTTTTCTAGAGGCTCATAGACAATTGTGTACAGTTAGATGTCTTGTAGCCTTGTCGGCTCATATTTTGTATATTATTTTGCCAGCCTCATCGGCTTGTGTATATGTATAAGGACATGTTTGTTGATGTTGATATAAAAGTGCTTTAGCCCAATGGAAATGGTGTATTTATGCGTAGAAATTGTTAGCAGGCCATGTGGCTCACCTAGATATGAATGTGAATGTATAATGAGAGGTGCCCGGTGGGTTAGCTCCGGGTGCCCGTCATGGCCCTACGGTTGGGTCGTGACAAGAAGTTTAGCATACTTTAGAGTTACGAAGAGATTGAGTTAGCTGAGAGCTATATCGACAAGCTAGTATGGGGTTCCAACTTTTAGGCCCTGATGATAATGCAGTTATTTCAAGACCCGAACCGATGAGTCGTAAAGAGTGCCTGACCTCTACTGACCAGACACCCTTATACCTATAGCTGGATCTCATTGAATAACAGGGCGACCCACATATGACTTATAACTGGACTATACTGACACATGTAAAAACAACACCATGGACTCTGCATCAAGAAATCACCTCCACCTGTATACATATATTCTGAGAATAATAGTGCAAGCCAACGAGGCCGCTACATGTGTTGTACATCAAAAGAATAACAGCTGACAAGGCTACACAACATCCCAACTACATACAACTGTCTAAAGACTTCTAATGGAATGCAAAGCTGTAGATAGGACGGGACAGGGCCTCGTCATACCCATATATACATATCAAAATGGCATACCAAAAATGAATTGCAGCTTCGAACCAAGTGGAGTGCACTGACTACTGCTGAGTGGAAATCCTACAGAGCCTCCCGAGCAATAGAGGAGTCAGTACGAATAATGTATCGAGTATGTAAGGCATAAGAACAACATGTACATAAGGATCATGAAAGAAATTTGAAACACGAAAGCCGATCCAACTATCTGAATACATCTGTGACTAAACATCTAGGAGTATCTATATAACTCTGTATAACTGAAAGTGCCTCGAAGGGCGTATGATATGCATAGGTCATAGTATAACTGTTAGTGCTGAGGAACGTACAGCCCGATCCATATATCATATGTTAGTGCTGAGGAACGTACAACCCGATCCATATATCATATCCCATCGGCCTCTCTGCGGCCATCATCATTATCATCATCACTGTGCACCAACTGATCAGGTGGTAATGTGTATATAACGCCTATCCCTTTCCCCAAACCCCATATACATATAATATACGCGTATATAATGCTTTCTGGTCATGGGTCAATATGCATACGTATAAATGAATGCAATGCATAAGTAATATGAGTAAATAGAAATCTCAGAGTAACATAAGGTCATACTACCTCCGATACACATCTTTTGAACTAACATCATCAATGTATGAGATCTCAAGACCCATGAACAGAAGGAACAATCACAAAAAAGGGTATAGGAACATCAAAGACTGAAGTGCTCCTAATGCTTCTAAGAGTAGAGTAATAAGGAAGCTCGTTCATTCATTTGTTCGCTCATATCATAAGGATCATGCCAAAATTATAGAACAGATAGCCTTAACATACCTTGAAGCGCATCTAATCGTCCAACGTCTACTTCTCGAACGTGTAAGTCTACGATCAAGATAATATAGGCCACAATTAGACCATTTACATCACTTACTATCCGATTCAAGTACGAAAGGAACTTAATGAATTTCGGACAGCATTTTCCCTATAATTTCCCCTCCAATTCAACTTCCAAAACAGCCCACTACATACATAACATCATTAACAACAACAACAAAAACAACATCATCATATGGCAACATAAAAAAGTAAGAATCTCTCCAAAAATCTAATAAAAAATTACCCACAAGGCAACCATATCAACAAACTAGTTTATGCCTCCACAACACCATTTCCTTCACCTTAAACCACTAAAATTCTTGGTAGTTAACTACAAAAAAAAAAGTAAGAATCATGTACATACCTTGGAGGAACTATAACTCCAAAAACAAAACTTCAACTCCAATTCCTAAGCTCAACAACTTTAATAGAACCCTAGGAACAACTTTTTCTTCACTAGCTCGGGTTTACGGGGCTCGGATCTTGTTAAAATCTCACCAATATAATGGAAAATGTTGAGAGGAAATATTTTAGGGTTTTCTCTAGTTGGGGAAATTAAAAGTGAGGATAAAAATGTGAGGGGCTATATATATAAGTGGAACAAAACGTTCCAGTGCCTCAGGGTCGACGGCTCGTCAACACATCGACGACCGTCGACCTGTCCCGTCATTTTGCCACCCCAGATTCAGGGGCCTCGACATGTCGACGGCGGGAAAGGATGCCACATTGACGGACCGTCCCTTTGCCCGTCAAAGTGGACTGGTTTCTAGTTTTTCCCTGAGTCCCTCAGGTTCATTTTGATTCGATTCATTTAACTTCTAATCCTAAGGTATTGTAAGGAACACATACTTGTACTTCGGAATACGCGAGGCAAGAAACTTAATATCTCGTAAACTCGAGTACGAATCTCCAAAATAAGGACATACACAACTAGGAAACCATAAACTTTCGTACGACGAAAATGAGAGGTGTAACATTTCCCCCCCCCCCCCCCCCAAGAAACATTCATCCTCGAATGTTCATACAAGTCATGAGTTATAAAAAATTTGGTAGAGTCTCTTATGTAAATATACCAATCCAACCTGTACACAGCAACCCAATACAATGCCACACTGGGTCATATGCTAAAATATACAGTATTATCGCCTCACACGACCAATAACAATAACTATAAATAAAACCAATATCTGGGGGTGATGATGCCTCAAACTGAGCCTCTTGGGATGACGAAAAAAAGTACGGGTACTTAGTCTTCATCTCCTATTCAGCCTCCCAAGTCACTTCTTCAACATTATTATTTCTCCAAAGCACTTTAACGGAAGCTACATCCTTAGTTCGCAATCGACGAACTTGTCTATCTAATATAGCCCTTTGGGGTTTTCTCGCATGATATTTGCTTGGTCACCTGGATGTCATTTACCGATACAATTCTCAAGGGATCTCCTATACACTTACGGAGCATAGACACATAGAATACTAGATGTAGAGACTCCACATTAGAAGGTAGTTCTAACTCATATGCTACCTTACCCACTGTACGAATAATTCTGTATGGCCCAATGTATCGAGGACTTAACTTACCCTTCTTTCCAAATCTCATCACTCCCTTCATAGGAGAGATCTTCAGGAAGACCCAATCGCCTACCTCAAACTCTAACTTGCGCCGCTGATTATCCGCATAGGATTTCTGTTGACTCTGTGCCGCTAGTAACCTTTCTTGAATCACTTTCACCTTGTCAACCGCTTGTTGTATTAAATCTGGGCCTACTAGCTGATTCTCTCCAACATCAAACCATCCTATGGGTAATCTACATCTCCACCCATATAAAGCCTCATAAGGAGCCATCTGAATATTGGAATGGTAATTGTTATTATATGCAGACTCAATAAGAGGCAAATGATCATCCTAGCTACCTCGGAAGTCAATTACACAAGCTCACAGGATATCCTCAAGTGTCTGTATAGTGCGCTCAGCTTGTCCATCTGTCTGCGGATGAAATGCAGTATTAAGACTCACCTGAGTCCCCAATCCGCTCTGAAAAGATCTCCAGAAGTGAGTTATGAACTGCGCCCCTCGATCTAAAATAATGGTTGTAGGAACACCATGATGTCGTACAATCTCTCTAAGGTAGAGCTTCACATAATCATCAGCTGAATAAGTAGTTCTGACAGGCAGAAAGTGAGCTGACTTTGTAATCCTATCAACTATGACCCATATTGAATCATACTTCCACGGAGTATGAGGCAAACCTGTAATGAAATCCATATTAATTACCTCCCATTTCCATGTTAAAATTTCAATTGCCTGCAATAAACCTCCCAGCTTCTGGTGCTCTATCTTGACTTACTGGCAATTTGGACACTGAGCGACAAACTCCGCTATGTCTTTCTTCATACCACCCAACCAATACACTTCCTGGATATCATGGTACATTTTTGTTGTGCTCGGATGGATAGACTAGCGATAATAGTAGGCTTCCCCCATAACTTGTCGACGAAGCCCTGCAACATTAGGAACGCATAATCTACCTCGATATCTGAGTACTCGATGCCCTGAAATCACAAAGGGCGTCTTTTCTTTCTGAGGAGCCATATCTCGATAATGAACTAAAATAGGGTCTTCGTACTGACGCTCCTTTATCTCAGCTATCAAAGATGACATCGCTGTGTCCTGAACAGTAACTCATATATCACTTGAGTCAAACAGCCGAACTCCAAGGTTAGCTAGCTGACGAACTTCACGGGCTAGTTCTCTCTTCTCTGGCTGCAAATATGACAGGCTGCCAGTGGATTTGCGACTAAGATCATCGGCTACTATATTGGCCTTTCCAGGATGGCATAGAATATCAACATCATCATCCTAAATAACTCTAGCCATCGCCTCTGATGTAAGTTCAAGTCCTTCTGCTTAAACATGTACTGAAGGCTCTTATGGTCGGTATAAATATCAACATGGACACCGTATAAGTAGTGCCTCCACATTTTCAAAGCATGGATCGCTGCAGCTAATTCAAGATCATGGGTTGGATAGTTCTTCTCGTGCTTCCTCATCTGTCTAGAAGCATAAGCAATAACCTTACCGCATTGCATTAATACATAGCCCAATCCAATACCTGAAGCATCACAATAAATCACATAGCCATATGTTCCGTCTGGAAGAGTCAAGACGGATGCTGAGGTCAACTTGTCCTTCCATATCTGAAAACTCTACTCACATGCATCCGTCTACTGAAATTTAATTGATTTCTGATTCAGCTTGGTCAACGGGGCTGAAAAAGAAGAAAATCCCTCTACGAACCTCCTATAATATCTTTGCCAGACCCAAGAAACTGTGTATCTTTGTTGGTGTCGTGGGCCTTGGATATTTCCTCACATCCTTAATCTGTTGAGTATCCACTCTAATGCCTTCATCTGAAATAATGTGACCTAGAAAAGCCACAGAGTTCATCTATTATTCACACTTAGAAAACTTCGCATATAACTCTCTATTTCGAAGAACACTAAGCACTGCACGTAGATGATCTATATGTTCAGCCTCTGACGGTGAATAAACCAGAATATCATCTATAAACACAATCACGAACAGGTCCAGGAAGGGTCTGCATACACGATTCATCAAGTCTATGAATACCGCTGGAGCATTAGTTAACCTGAATGACATAACACGGAATTCATAGTGCCCATATCTAGTCCTGAATGCCGTATTCAGAGTATCTTCCTCCTTCACCCTAACCTGATGATACCCAGATCAGAAGTCTATCTTTGAAAAATATCTGGCACCCTGCACCTGATCAAATAAATCATCAATCCTCGAAAGTGGATACTTACTTTATAGTCACTTTATTCAATTACCTATAATCAATACATATTCGTAAGGAGCCATCCTTATTTCTTACAAATAATATCGGCGCTCTGCACGGCGATGTTTTGGGCCTAATAAATCTCTTCTTGAGTAAATCCCTCAGTTGTTCCTTCAATTCTTTCAACTCTGCAGGTGCCATTCTACAACAAGGAATGGATATTGGCCAAGTATCTGGCAATAGATCAATAATAAAATCAATCTCCCACTCTGGCAGAATGCCTGGAAGCTCATCTGGAAATACCTCTGGGAACTCATTAACCACAGGGACAAATTGAAGGGTCGGTGACTCTGCTTGTACATCCTAAACCCGAACCAGGTGATAAATATACCCTTTTCTAATCATCTTGCTTGCCTTAAGGTAGGAAATAAACCAACCTCTCGGCCAAGCAGCATTACCCTTCCACTCTAAAACTGGCTCGCCTAGAAACTGCAATCGGACTACCTTCGTTCTACAATCAACATTAGCATAACAGGAAGCCAACCAATCCATACCCATAATAACATCAACATCGATTATATCTAACTCAATCAGGTCTGTTATGGTATGGAGATTACAAGATATAACTACACAACCTCGATATACTCGACTAGCTATAACTGGATCACCAACTAGCATAGACACCTCAAAAGGTTTAATCGATTCAGGCTTTATTCCAAACTTGCCAGCAACAAATGGAGTAACATATGATAAGGTGGAACCTGGGTCAATCAGTGCGTATACATCATAGGAGGAGACTGATAATATACCTGTAACAACATCAGGGGATGACTCACGATCGTTTCTACTAGTTAATCCATAGATGCAGTTCTGAGGACCGCTCGAACTAGATGCTCCACCTCTTCCTCTACAACATCCTGCTGGTGTCTGAGAACTGTGCCCTGAAGGGCGCGCAGATGAAGAAGAACCAGCTACGGACCCTGTAGGCTAAACAATACCTACACCACCTCTCTATGGATACTCCCTCATCATATGACCTGGTTGGCCACAAGCATAACAAGCATCTGACCCCAATCGACAGTGTCCGGCATGTAACTTACCACACTGGGCACACCATGGCAGAGGTGGCCTCATCTGGCCTGACTCTGGTCTGTGCTGAGAACCCAAAGCTCTAGAACTCTGACCCGCTCTAGAATAAGAAGATCGATCATACCTCTAGCCTGAAAACCGCAGAGGTGCACTTGCTGCTGAATGGAATGGACACCGAGAATACAACTGTTACACCTCAAACTTTTAGAGCATGATCATGCCATGTATTTCATCGTATTAATGGAGTATCAGAGACGTCCTGTGAAGTTTTGAAAGGTACAAGTCATGGGAAGTATGTAACAATGATGTAAAGGATGAATTATAATCTCATAAGTAGTAACTGGGAAGGACAACCTTGGAACCAAAGGACATGACCCTTATCAAGTAAAAGTAATGACAAATATCATGTATGGAAATTTTCGAAAGATTCTGGGATCAAGCAAATTGAAGAAAATAAGTTTGTTGAAAATTTGAAAAATTTGGTAGAATTTTGGACAGAAATTTTGGTTAACTTTAGAGAAGTATATCTCCCATTATATCAGGAGTTTTGAGGTGTTTCAAGAGCCTAAAATGAAGTTCGTCGAGTGTAGTTTCTAACGCAACAAACCGTTCGTCAATACGACATCGGAGTATGGAGTTATGGGCATTTCAAGATAAGCCTCTAAGCTATCAAATGGCTTCCCCGCGGGCCCCACTTGGAAAGTTGGTGGAACCGACTTTCAAAGGGTATAAATACCCTATTATTCCTTTTTTTTTTCATCATTTACACTTCTTTTGAGCTCTAGAAACATCCATACACTTCTCTTAAACACTTATAGCCCTTAGATCAAGAATTTAACAAGATTACACCAAACTAGTTCATGAAATGTGATTGTTTTTGCTTCTACTTTATGTTGTGGTGAGTTTGGTCTTAAATAATGTTGGTGTGGCTAAAGTTCTTCAAGTATAAGGTATGTTCTCCGTCCCATCTCTTATGTTAAGTTGATTTGAAGGTTTAGCAAGTCTTAAAAGTGAAAATAGTTATGGAGGAAAGGTCATGAAGTGTTGTGTTGTAGTTGTTGAGTTTATGGACTGTTTTAGACATGTTGTGGCTATGTTGTTGAGCTAATTTCCACGTATATGGATGGTATCTAATGTTGTTGGGGTGTTGATAAGATTATGCTCCTTGATTGGGAAGAAAGGAAGTGTATATTGTTAATGTATATTAATATACTTTGGGTTGTTTGGTGTATACTTTTGTAAGGGTAGTAAAAGGAGTATTTAAGGCTTTTTGTAGGTTTATGATTGTTTGTTACACCCCGTATCTTCGAAGAGCACTTATCAAATTCGAAACATAAGTACGTTGAGTTAGGGTTAAGTAAAACCACTTTGGAATATAAGGAGCAAGCATTATTAAGTATATTTATTGAGTGAAGGATGTATATAAGGTATACTGGAAGGTTTTATAAGGAAATGAGTGGAAGAAATGGAGTAGTATGACTTTGGAGAAAGGATGGGTCATGTTTTGTGTGAAAATTTTGATCCAACTTGGGGGACAAATATCTCTTAGCATACGAAGTGTTTTGAAGTGAAACAAAAGTCTAAAATGAAGTTCGTTGAATCTAGTTTTCAACAAAATAAACTGCTCATCGATAGGACATCGGAGTAGAGAATTATGGACGTTACAAGTTCAGCTGACAGAGCAGAAACGTATGCTACAGTACTGCTACAGTATTTTACTACAGTACCCCGACCAGAATTTGACACTATATAAAAGGTAAAATCCCACTTTTTCCATCAGATTTTGCTAGAAAAATCCAGAAATTGAAGAGAGAGTGTGAGGGAAGCAAGAAGTAAGCAATTTTCAAGTGACGGAGTATTAATCGAAGCTCGTATAAACGCATAGATGTGATTCTAGTATGGTTTTGCGGTGCATTCAAGGTGGATATTGAAGATATCGCTGTTCTAACAAAAATAAGGGATGAATCTCTCCTTATTAATATTACTTTTGGTTTATTTATGAAGATAGAGTGATGAAATGGTTGTATAATAAAGTTGTTGGTTGAGAAATGGGATAAACATCACGTGGGGTGTTTTATGGAATATTTTGGTATTGATGATGATGTTGTTGATGTTTGTCTTTGTCATAGTTGTTGTTTTGTTGGTATTGTGATTTCGGGCTAGACATATAAACAGAGGAGGTGTTGCCCGAATTTCGGTAGATTATAAATGGATTTATTTGAAGGACTAAGACAAGCGTATAACGATGAGTCTAACGATTGTGTGAATCCTCTTAAATGTAGACTTGCGAGCTCGGACGAACAAGTGTAGATAATTAGAGGCTGAACAGGTATGTTAAGGCTCGTCCCTTTCTTTCAAAGGCATGACTCCTATGTTACGATTTCATAAATGCTTCCATAACTTCGTTGTTTTCAAAAGTTAGAAGTCTATGATTCCAAGGCATGATTCCTTTTCCCGATAACCCATAAATGCTTTCCAAAATGTCCGTATTTTTCCAAAATAGAGGTTTATGACTCCGTAAGCTTTTATGACAACAACGATGGATATGTTTTACAATGACAACGATGATGTCAAAGATGAGAATATTTTTCTATGATGACTATGATGAGAACGATTTCATGTTTAAAGGTTCCAAGTTATGATTTCAATGACGATATAAGTATGTTGAGCTATTTCTTGATCACTCAAATTTATTCATGGATGATGACTATTTTTAAAGATTCCAAAGTATATGAACTGACGCCTTACGAGATTTATGATCCTATTCTATGTTTTCTCTTGATGCTATTCTTCATTGATAGCCTCACCTTATAATAATTGTTCCTTCAAGGTGAGACAAAGCGATGATGATTATTCCATAATATAATCGGAGGTTACCGACCTCACGTCACTCCGATAGAGACATAACTTTCCTTGGGCTCTCCTGCATGCTGCTTATATGTATATGTATATGATATATGTATATGTATATGGCGAATAGGGGAAAAAGGGCTAGAGCGTTATATACGCGTAACCACCTGATCAGTTGGTATAATATGATCTCATCCCGGACGCGGGATGCCGGATGCGGGACATATGTGGTTAAATGGATCGGAGCCGACGCCTCGGCAATATGATATGTTCTATTTTCTATATATATGAACAAGAAATGTTTTTCAAAAGAAAGCTAGCATGCATGGCATCCGCCCTAAGAGGCACTCATATGTACAGGTTATTCTTTTATCTCACGATATGCTCTATATTTCCATTCTGTTATTGTGCATACTTTGCATCCCTTATTATATTACTATTCATGCCTTACATACTCGGTACATTATTCGTACTGACGTCCCTTCTTGTGGATGCTGCATTCATGCTCGCAGGATCAGGTAGCCAATTGGACGATTCACAGCAGTAGGACCTCCCCTCAGCGGCAGTCAGTACGCTCCATTGATCCGGAGCTACAACCCTTTTGGTATGCTATTCTGTTATGTACATATATGGGTATGGCAGGGCCTTGTCCTGTCCTTTCTACAGTTTGTACTCCATAGAGGTCTGTAGACAGTGATATGTAGTCATGATGTTATGCAGCCTCGTCAGTGTTTATTTTGTTGTACAGTATATATGTGTTGGCCAAATCGGCTCGCGCCGTTACTCTCAGTGCTTGTGTTTATATGTATGTGTTGGCCGTGAGTTCGGTGATTGTTCGGGAGATGTCTCTTATGTTGATTGCTCGGGAGAAGTAAACAGCATGCAATGGGAAACTTGTTTTGGCCAATCGGTTTTCGTGACATAAGAATTGTGTATGGGCCAGGATAGTCGGTGAGCATGCAACCTCATAGTACATTGAGTTTCTTGGAATTTGCTTTTTGAGGTTGGATCATGTACATTGTAAGAATGTTTTTGGAATTTTTCATCCAAATACAGGATCCAAGTATGGGGCGTACTTGGAAGTACGGCCCGTACATGGAGGTCGTACTTCATGTCGTTTAATTTTTAAGTGAGTCTTTATATTTCGTTTTCCTTCATTGGGATTCATTATTCATCCATTTTAGACCCTAAGGATCTACAAAACCCTCTCACTAAGTTCATATACTAAATCAGAGTAAAACCAGAGAATCGAAGTGATTATTGCTAGAAAACTCACTAGTGTTAGTAGAGTTCAAGTAACACTTTGGTGTTGAAATTGGAGGTTTCCTCCTAGTAAAGTAATCTGATTCAAAGAGTTTCATCTCAATTACATGTTCTTGAGGTTGTCTGATTGTTATAAAACTTGATTGAAGGAAGAAATTGTCGAAAGAAGTCCAAATATGAGTTAGGAACCATGTTGAGGTTATGGGCTGTTTTGATCATGTTGTTGTTGTATTATTAAGATGATTTCTATGTGTATGGATGGTATCTGATGTTGTTGTTGTGCTGTTATTGATATACTTCATGAATTTGGAAGGTAGAAGTGTATAAAGGGATCGTATCGAAAATATTTGGGTTTCCCTTGGGGTATACTATTTATTATTTTTTT
>NW_026725270.1:0-8100 GCF_029784015.1 Lycium ferocissimum
ATAAAAAAGACAAGGCTAAAAACGTTGTGATGAATTGATTAGTGACTTATGATATGAATTGAAATTGATATTTGTGGATTGAGTTTGTGTTGATATGATGGTGATATTAAGCCGGAAGCGGTACGCCCGAAGGGGCTATCATTATTAAGCCGGAAGCGGCTGCCCGAAGGGGCCATCATTATTACGCCGGAAGCGACCGTTCGAAGGGACTATTGTGATACTAGCCGGAAGCGGTTGTCTGAAGGGACCATTCTGTTAACATGTCGGAAGCGACATGTGTGTTGGATTGCATTATTTACTTAAAGATTGTTTGAGACTTTGTGTGCACATTTATGTTTCTTCCGCCGAAGGTACACGTGTATTGAGTTAGATTGTGATTTCTTCTCTCTAAATCAAATTATGATTATGATTTGTTACCACCTTACATACTCAAGACATTGTCCGTACCGACGTCCTTTTCGGGGACGCCGTGTTCATGCCCGTGTACCCGGTATTGTTTGGCGAGGAGGTTAAGTGTATAGCTAGAATGTATGGACGGCGGTGATTGCAAGTTCACCTCGTTACGGAGCTATCGAATCATGTATAGATATTCATGATTATGGGTATGTCAGGGCCCTGTCCTGACTCATAATGTTCAGTTCACTTCTTAGAGACTTCTGCAGACAGTGTCCTGTGGTTAGTATGTTGAGATGTCATGCGTTGAGTAGAGTGACCATATAGGACGATATGTCAGTTTGACTTACTCAGTTTTTGATTAATTGAGTATCGTTCACAAATTTCTATGGTTTGACTGAAAGTACTTTACTATATGTCCAGTTTCATTATGTGAATGCCAGAAGGTTCGCTCAGCTCTAAGTAAGAGTCGGGTGCCCGTCATGCCCTACCATTGTTAGGGTGTGACAACAACATGGCTGAATATAAAGCCTGCATCTTAGGTCTACGCTTAGCTCTCGACATGGATTTGAAAGATCTTCAGGTAATTAGCGACTCGGATTTGCTAATCCACCAAGTTCGAGGAGAGTGAGCCACCAAAAATGAAAAGATCGTACCATACGTCGGACTTGTGCAGAGATTAGTAGATCGTTTCCAGGAAGTCAAGTTCAAACATATTCCAAGAACTCAAAATAAAATCACCGATGCATTGGCAACAATAGCATCCATGATCCTGTTATATCCCGTATTTTGGTACATTGGGATAATCCGAGTTAGTTATGATAAGTTAAGGACAAGGTTGTAATTTCTTCCGATTTTGTTAAAGGCATACGTTGCGTATTCATCTTTTTCATGGCATGGAGTGTTAAGGGTAAAATTGGAATAAGGAAAATTTGGGGTCAAAAGTGAATTATGGAAAGTTAGGCATTTCATGAAAATTATGGGCTAGAAGTGAAATTTTGAAAACTAGTTATTTCATGAAATGGCCATATGTGGCCATGTGTGGGTGTGGGCCATGGTACACTTGTGTGATTTACATAAGTATAGAAAGATGACTAATTCATCATTATTTATCATCTTCATCCTTAGAAGAGTTGAGAACCTTGGGAAAAAAATGTGAGGCTATTCGGCCAAGGCAAAAAAAAAAAAAAGGAAGATCATGAATAGTGAAAAAAATATTTTCTTCTAGTTTCCTACTAATTGGAAGGTCTCTATAACATGGAGTTGTTGTTGAAGCAAGCAAAGTGTTTGTTCTTGAAATCCTCATTCCTAGCCGTGTAGAAAAGTTGGGTGGAAAAGGTATGGTTTAATCTTCTCTTTTATGTGCTATGGATGGTTGGTGCATGTCGTAGTATGTAGAAATGAATGAAAATCATGGAATCTTGCAAGTGGAAGTTGAGTTGTGTGTGTGTGAGTTGGCCGTGTATAAGTGTGTGTTGTGTAGGGTAATGAATTAATTTTCTTTGGCATGTTTAGTTGTTGTAGTGTGTTGAAATGGATGAGAATCATTAAAAATATAGGTGTGTGTGGCCGAACATAGTCCTCTTGTGTGGTTAAGAATGAACTAATTTCATTTCGTATTTTGGTTGTTGTCATTATGGATTCTATGATGAAAATGGGAGTTTAATGATTCAAGTTGATGTGGTGATCATTGTGGGCTGTTTTGGAAGCTAATGAGATTGTAATATGGTTTCTTATATTTATGATAATAATGTTGTTAAAGTATGGCTCGTTGGTGTAGTTTGTGAATTTTGAAGAAAGAAAGGTGTTGTGTTGTTGTTTTCGGGTTTGGGTTGGTTTTGGGTGGAGTGGAGTATTGGATGAATTGTTTTGAATATTGTGCGGATTGTTTGAAGCATTCTTGAATTTTGCTTGAATGATCTCGGATTAGTATTTATTTGAATATGTGAGCGTCGATATTGATTGGATTGTATGTAGTTAAATGGAAGGTAAATGAAATGTCGTCGAATTATGTGGATGAAGGTTGTTAATGTTAGAATGCGTTTTGAAATTACTTATTGATATTGTTGGAATGGTTGTTGGTATTGTTGTTGATGATATTGGCCAAGTTGAACTCTCGGGGTGGTTGAATTTATAGGGGAAATGCTGCCCAAATTTCCATAGATAAAGTGCTAGTTTGGAATTGGATTACTAAGCGCCTATGGCTAATGTTTGGTGTCTAATGACGATATTGTAGATTTTGAGAAGTTGGCGAAGTTCGATTAGCGTAGGAAGCGGACGAGGTATGTAAAGCTTATCCTTCTTTTTCTTTTGGCATGTCCTAGACGCAAGTAAGTTATGATGTATTATGAGGAGCCGGGAAATTCTATTCGTAAAATCCGAGCATGTTTACGATGCTTATTTGCTAACTTGATGTTGGCACCTTTATATGGTCAAGCTATGGTTTATATGTCTTTGTATGATTGTTTTCAAATGTGGCATAAAAAGTTTTGTTTTTTCAAAGGAGTTTTGTAACTACGAACGTCCGTAACTTTCACGGACGAACCGGATGGCTTTGATATGCTCGTAAATGATTCCATAACGTATAATGACTTTAATTTTCATAGGCGGGCTCGGATTGGGTAGACGCTCGTCCGTGGGTCCCGCGACTTTCTTTTGTATAGTGCTAACGACTTTTTGAAAGAACTTAATATGACTATCTTTCCGACCCCCGAGTATGATTACTTATTTATTTGTTGAGTCTGAAATGAGGATTTTTATGCATGTGATTTTAATACGTGACTATGGTTTCTGAAGTTCGGTTTGATATGTTCCCGAGTGATATTCGGAAGAAAATCTGATTTGTACTGTTTTGGCTTATAAATGATGGTTCGTTTTGATTAACCTATTGAGTCTTTGAAAATGTTTTAAACTGTATTTAGTTACTCACGATCCTGCTCGTGCATTCTGTTGTTACATTTTTCGCCAAGTTCCGGGCCGATTATGTTATCGTGCGCACTATCGTGTTCGAAGTATGATGTGTATTCTGAAGTATGATGTGTTTTTCGAAGTATGATGTGATATGATATATGATGTGATACGGAGTATGATGTGTCCGGTTCGCCGAGCCCCTTTTGGCCGCGAACCGTGTATATATTATGGTGTTATGGTGTGTCCAGTACGCCCCTTTCGGCCGGGTACTGTGTATATATGCTGCGTTATATGTTATATGTATGGATTCTGGAACATGATCAGTTGGAATCAGAGCCGGTGGTGGGGCAAACCCAATGGTGGGGCAAACCCAATGGTGGGGCAAACCCAATAGTGAGGCAAAAATTCCACATTGGTTTAGGCCAATTCCACATTGGTTTAGGCCAATCCCACACTGGTTAGCCAATCCCACTTCGGTTTATGCCAATCCCCATTGGTTTAAGCCAATCCCCATCGGTTAATGTCGACTCATATGATCGGTTATGATGTTATGATGTGTTACGGTATGTATATGATGATCATTCGCTTATGTCACTCGGTCCATTGAGGGCCGGATATGATACATGACATGGATATGCATGATTTTATTTGAGGTAAGCATTTTGGCATTACGATTATTATATTTGTCTTAATGCCCTCCGATGTACGATTTGTGTTTCGGATCCAAGCACTTTGGTATTAGGGTCATTATCTCACTTTACGTACTCATTACTTCGGTTATGACCTCGTTTTCTGTATGCTATGCTTTACGTACTCGGTACGTATTCCGTCTTGACCCCGCTTTCTTCGGGGAAATTGCGTTTCATCACCGCGCGGTATGTACGGATGAGTAGAAGATGTTCCAGCGGGATTGGCGAGCTCCATTTTCTCTCAGAGTCTTTGCCAAGTCGGAGTGTTAAAGTTGTGATATCTTGGGTTATGTTAGAGACTTTGCGAGACGAGTCGAGTGTGTGTCATGTCGGTTGTGTAGCTGGGCGAGCCGATATGTTACGATTTGTTTTGTAAGCGGCTATGTAAGCCGATATATCGGTATGTGTTATATTACTGATTTGTTGTGACTACGAATTTCATTCGATTTGAAAAAGATAGAAAAGCATGTTTGTTTTACGAAAATTTTCATTATGTGTGCCTATGTTATGTTTGCGGGCGGTATGGCTATGAGTATTACGAAAGTCGGCGGGTTCGCTCGGCCAGATAAAGGGTCGGGTGCCCATCACACCTGTCGGATTAAGGGTGTGACGGATCCGACATCCCGACGGTAGATACATTGATCTATCAAAAATCAAAATTAAAGATCAATACATTTGTGCTTTTGTAGAAGGCGAGGTGATGGAAAGCCTTGGTATGTTGACATTAAAATATTCTTGGAGAAAGGAGAATATCCCGAAAGAATCACCTTGAATCAAAAAGGACTATCAGGAAATTGGCAAATGGCTTTTTCCTTAACAAGAATGTCCTTTACAAAAGAACTCCAGATTTGGGATTGCTCAGGTGTGTGGACTCTTCTGAAGCCACAAAATTGATTGAAGAAGTGCATGCGCACGGAACCGCGGAGCCTCACATGAATGGGTTCATGCTAGCGAAGAAAATTTTGAGAACAGGTTATTCTTTGGATGATCATGGAAAATGACTGCAGCAAAACTAAATGCTATGACATCACCTTGGCCATTCGCCGTTTGGGGCATGGATGTCATAGGACCAATTGAGCCAGCCGCGTCAAACCAACATCGTTTCATCTTGGTTGCCATAGACTACTTCACCAAGTGGGTGGATGCAGTATCTTACTTATCAGTGACGAAGAAAGTGGTCACGGACTTTGTGTGCAACAACATTATATGCCGATTTAGCATCCCAGAATCAATCATAACAGACAATGGGGCTAACCTGAATAGCCATTTGATGAGAGATATGTGTGTGCAGTTTCGGATTACCCACCGGAATTCAACCGCAAATGAATAGGGCTATAGAAGCTACTAACAAAAACATCAAGAAAATCCTCCGGAAGAATAGATAACTACAAAGATTGGCATGAACAATTTCCTTATGCCTTTAACGAGATACCTCACTACGCCGTAACTTCACTGAGCCACTCCATACCTATTGGTATATATATTAAAAGTAATACCGACCCAAGTAAAAATCCCTACACTTCGGATAATACAAGAAGCTGAGTTGGACGATGCGGAGTGGATCCGTAAAAGGTATGAGCAGCTGGCTCTGATAGATGAAAAGAGAATGATCGTTGTTTTCCATGGTCCACTGTACCAGCAGAGAATGGCACGTGCTTTCAACAAGTGTGTGAGAACTGGGGTGTTTCAAATTGGGCAATTGGTACTCAAACAAATATTCCCTAATCAAGAAGAATACAAAGAGAAGTTCGCACCAAACGGGCAAGGGCCCTATATGGTACGAAAAGTGCTATCAGGAGAAGCCATAGTGCTTGCTGAAATGGATGGTCTAGAGTGGCCAAAAGTGATAAACTCATATACCATCAAAAGATACTACGCATGAAGAAGAAAATGATTACGAGGATTGTAGTTTCCATAGTTTAGATGTTCTTTAATTGCATTCCCTTTATGTGTAATTTTGCATATCTTCTAGAAAACCAAATCCCAAAATTATGTACGAACTATGCAAGGACCTAATTCCCTGTACTTATAAGAGGATACGTAGGCGTTTTTCCAAGGTCGGTCGCTTTAGCCCAAAAATAAAAAATTTATGTATGTTTGAACTACATTATGACCTGATTCCCACTTGGGATACGTAGGCGCTCATTTGAGTTCGATCTCACCAAAAAAATTCCAATATGCTTACCCTGAACTACATTTCGACACCGATTGTCACGACCCGACTAGGGGGCCATGACGGTACCGAGTCGACTACCGTGCACCCATTATGCTAGTCATCATACCCAACCCAACATACACACAATCTCAAAGGCAACATATATATATATATATATATATATATATATATATATATATATATATATATATATATATATATATATATATATATATATATATACATAAGCCCTCATTGCTACAAAAGTGATATATATAAAATATGCACCGATATAACATAAGACATCAACTAACCATGCATCCGTATCTACGAGCCTCTACTAGAGTACTGAGACATAAGGACGGGATAGGACCCCGTCGTGCCCAACTATATACACAAAAGAATATGACCATAAGTAGCACCTCCGGAGTAGTGGAGTGCTCCTGTGAATCCGCTGATAAGCTCCTACCGAGGTCTGCTGCTTTGTCCCCCGTCTATTTGTGGGCATGAACACGAGTCGTCCAAAAAAGTACGTCAGTATGAAAAAAGTACTAAGTATGTAAGGCATGATTAATATTACGATCATAAAGAAATAATGAAACATGAGGCGAAGATATAACCTGCTTAGCTTTCAAGAGAAAACACATATTATGCATATCAAATATACCATTATCGTTAACCCACGTCTGGGCAACTATCATACGCCCCCCAGTAGTGGTGTCATGCCCAGCCCTCTAGGCACGGTGAAATCATAAGCCGCCTGCCTTTGCGGTGTCATGCCCAGCCATCTAGGCACGGTGTATTCATAAGATGCCCACCGTCGCGGTGTCATGGCCGGCCATCTAGGCACGGTGTAATCTCATTATCATACATTTATCATAAAGAATGCATAATAACTCGAAGACAAACTCTAACTCTATCGGGGTGACGTAAGGTCGAGAACCCCCGATGCCATTATGGAGTAATCATGATCATTATGTCTCACCTTGAAGAAACTAGCATTATAAGGTGAGTCTAGCAACAATGAATAACATCAAAGAATCGTATAAGGATCATTAGCTTCGTAAAAATATCATATCATGAGCATTTGAATATCTAGACTTAGACTCATCATCATTATCATCATATTCATAACATATCGCTTATCTTTATCCCATGAGTAGTGTTATACCTCGCATTTTGTACATTTGGATATTCCGAGTTAATGGCGGGAAGTTAGGGACAAGGTTATAATTTTTTTTAGAATGCATAAGTTGCGTATTCATCTTTTTATTGGTTTGGAGCATTAAGGGTAAATTTGGAATAAGGAAAAACAAGGGGCTAAAAGTTAAAAAAAAAAATTCATGAAGTGGCCAAAAAGCCAAGGTGGCCGTGGGCCCCACCCATATGTTGGCCAATTGTTTTAAGCCATAAAGGGGGTCATGTGTTCACTTCATATTTATATATGTATAATTCATGACCATGCAAGACATATTCATCCACCTTAGAAATTTCTAGAAAATTGGAGAAAAATTGGAAAAGAAAAAAAAAGGGAAAAAAAAGTGCACATGATTGGCCATGTGCCTATAGCTATATATATATGTATAAGTGATGAAGAAATAAGACATAATTCATCATTTTAACTCTTAGAAAATTCAAGAAAGATGGAAAGAAAAGAGAAAGGGTTCGGCCATGGTATGGCCGAGAGAACATAGTCTAGGAAATTGAAAGAGAAAAATTATTTTCTCCTTGTTTCTCTACTAATTGGAAGGTCCTCTACAACGTGGAGTAGTCGTTGGAACAAGGAAATCATTAGAAGTGTTAGCTATGGAGGATCCTAGATGAAAGTGAAGAAACCATGGAGAAAGGTAGATTCAATCTCTCTTTCATATGTTATGCATGGTTTGTCCGTTTTGGGGGGAAAAGAATGGGAAATTTATGAAAATGGGGTTTGGGTGTCCCTGTATATAGGTG
>NW_026725271.1:0-10661 GCF_029784015.1 Lycium ferocissimum
CTACAAAAACCATTTAAAACATTTCAAACAATTCAAAAAACCAACAACCCAACAAGGCTCCAATTTGCCCAAAAACTGTCCCCAAAACCCGAGACACAACTATGGTCCATTCATTATTTTCAAATCATGGATGCATCAACCATCCATACTATAATGATATCATTCTCATAAATATACAAATTACACCAAATGTACAATAGCCTCCAATTCAGCCCACAACACTAACGATATCAATTTGAGTCATTAAAAACTATTATCGTCGACATAAATTCATAACGACAACAACTAAACAAAAGGTTTATATTAATTCATTCTTTGCCATACTACATGACCCATATTCGGCCATATACCCACATACACATATAGATGCTTCTCATTCATTTCTTCACTCTATAATGATCACAACATGCTAACTAGACTGGTCATTACTTCCATACAACACAACACACATACACACACGGCTACACACCACACACCACCTTCAGCTCCAACATGTCATATTTCATGAATTTCCTCCATTTTAACATACTACAACATACATACAACCTTTATAACACATAAAACATAATTAAATCTTACCTTTAACTTCAACTCCACAATTTGCCTAGGGTTTGCAAGGATGAGAACGGATGCTTGGATGACCCGAATAACACTTCCACGCTACTTAGGGACCTCAACTTAGTGGGTTTGTATCAAGGAAATAATTTTGGGATGGCTTGTTCTTGGACTTGAATTTCCCCCTCTTTGGCGAGAGAATTTTTGTTGTTGTTCTCCAATTTCTTGTGTTTTTTTCTAAGTGTAGAATGTGATAAGATGACTTAGAAGTCATCTTTTAAGCCACTTAGATGATCCATACATGTGTCCATGGCCCACACATATGTTGGACCAATTAAAATTGTCCACAAATTGTGTGGGCCATCTCCCACCATACACGGCCAACATGGCCTATTTTTGCATGATTTCCAACTTCTAATTATATCACTTTTGGTCCCAAATTGTTATATCCCGCATTTTGTGCAATCGGATAATTCAAGACAATTGCGGGAGGACGACAAGCAAGGCCCTATTTTTTTATTTTGTTAAGCCTATGAATGGCTTATGAAGCATTTAGAAGCGGAATTGATAAGAAAGGCCAAGGGCATAAAGGAAAATTCGCAATATGCCTCGTGGAATTATGGAGGAAGGCGAAGGGTAAATTTGGAATTTGGAAAAACGATAATGAATTACTACTTGTCATGAAAAATACAATTGGGCTTGAAATTTTAAGAGAAAAAAAGGGGGCCCAACCGGCCATGGGCATGGCCCAAGCCCATGTGGGGTGTAAGTGATAATTTTAAAAGATGACTAAGTCATCTTTATTCCATAATTCACTAGAAAATTCAAGAACAAAAGAGAAGAGGAGAAGAGCAAAAAAAATCTAAGGCCTATTCGGCCAAGTGCAAGATTCCAAGAAAAATTTGCAAAAAATTTCCAAAAATCATTTCCTACCTATTAAAGGGTCCTTAGCAAGGTGGAGTAGTCATTGAAGCAAGAAACCACATATTTTTGTGGGTTGCAAGTTCTAGCCAAGAAGGAAGATAAAAGAGAAAGGGTAAGAATTCACTTTCTTTTATATGTTATGGATGTTTATGCATGTTGTAGTATGCAAAAGTGAGTGAGATTCATAAGAACAAGATTGTAGGTGGTAGCCGTGCATGTATATGTGTGTATAGAAATCATGTTTTAATTATTGTATCTAGTATTTGGTTGTTATTGTTATGAATGCTATGTTGATGATGGAAGTTGAATGATTTTGAAGAAGTTGTAGCTTGGTAGGCATGATGTTAGCCGTGTGTGTGCATGGTGGTGTGGCCGTGTAGTTGTGGTGTGGCGTGGCGGAAGATGAGCCAATTTTATTTAGTGTTTTGGTTGTTGTTGTGTTGTGGATACTATGTTGCTAATGAATGCACAATAACCTTGTAAAGTTGTTGAAGTTGGAGACTTGTGATTGAAGTATTTGAATTGAATATTATGTTCTTGTATGTATGAAAGATAATGTTGTTAGTATGGTGTTGTTGGCATATGAATTGTAATGTTCTTATTGGAGTTGGAAGGTTTTGAAGGAAGTAGTATATTGATTGAGTTGTTATAATGTAACTTGGATTGAATATGGAAATTTTTAGTATGGTTGTTGATATTGTGTTGTTAGTTTGGCCGGGTTGAATTCCCGGATTGTTGTTGATTGAAATTGGCCAAGTTGAACTTGGTGGAATGGAGTATTTACAGGGGAGGTGCTGCCGAAATTTCGGTAGCCAAGTATTATTTTAAGAATTCAATTCTAAAGGCACTAATCATGTTTGGTAAACATGACCAATTTGTAGATTCTGGCGGATTTGCGACTTGAATTTGGAGTGGCATAAGGAGCGAAAAGAGGTATGTAAGACTTTACCTTCCTTTCTTGGCATGTCTTAGACGTAGTAGGTTTGGACATGGGCCTCGGGGATAATTCCTTCCTAGAAAACCGAGATTGAAACTAACTACTATTCATTCAAGAGGAATTGAATTGGAACTTGCGTGAAATGTCGGAAAAACTTCTTAAATATCCGGAGCACACAAATAGGACTCGATTACCCTAAGACCCTCCCAAGTGACGCCATGAATTGTAAAATACGTAAATTTGATACGCCGCCTCATTTGACTCGAGGTGGGCCCACTATTCCCGAACTCTCTCCTATTGTCCCATTTGACTTATTCTCATTCTATAGTTAAGGAAAGCCTTTGGTTATTATTAAATTGCTCAATAATAGCACGTTTTACAATGCCATGGATGGTGTCAAGGAAGAAAATGTTTACATGATTACTATGACCATGATGAGTCTATGACTAAAGGTTTCAAGTCTATGATTCCAGTGACGAGATGAGAACGTTAAGCTATTTCTTGAATCCTCAACTCTATTCATGAATAATGTTTTTCTTTAAAGGTTCCAAGTATACGAAACGATGTCTTATGATCCTGTTTTATATTTTCTCATTATATTACTCTCCATTAATAGTCTCGCCTTATATTAATCATTCCTTCAAGGTGAGACAAGCGCCCACAATTATTCTATAATACAATCGGAGGTTCCCGACCTTACGTCACTCCGATGGATGAATGATTTTCTTGGGCTCTCTGCGTACTTATATGATATATATTTATGAAAAATGTATATGCACATGGGGTGGGGGTAGGGATACATGGGAATTGGGAAGGGAACTATGTTTTATTGCCACAGGTCGGTGGCTTATCATCCCGGACGCGGGATGCCCGGACGCGGGATTTATGGGCGAGCCGGAGTATTTCGGCGCAATGTGGGCGAGCCGACACTGTTCGGTGCTATGATATACTATGCTATGTTATGATACTATGATATACTATGCTATGCTAAGATACTATGATGTACTATGCGATGCTACGATACTATGATATACTATGATATGCTATGATATAACCTGATATGACAAAAACTCTATTTTCTATGTCTATGAAAAGAAATGTTCTTTTTCTAAAAAGGAAAAACAAGCATGCATGGTATCCGGCCTGAAAGGGGTGTTCCTATGCACGAAGTTACTTTCTTATCTCAGTATATACCCATGACCCCACGATGTTGCTACTTACAATCTATGCTCTTGTTTATGCTATTTTCCATGTCTTACATACTCGGTACACTATTCGTCGACGTCCCTTCTTGTGGACGCGCGTTTAAATGCCGCGCAGTCGGCCAGGTGTTGGATTTGATCCCCAGGAGTTTCCCAGAAAGCATTTTGCGAGCTCCGGTTGTTTCGGGAGCCCCGCTTCCTTGGTACTACTTTTGTGTATATATTCGGGCACGGCAGTACTCGGCCCTTCCTATGTATATGTGTACTATGTTTAGAGGCTCGTAGACAGATATGTACAGTAGCTATTTGTACTTCTGATTGTCCCCGTCGCTGTATAGTATGATCGCAAAGCTTATTAGCCTATGTTCATAATTGTGCTATTTATGTTAATGCTAGTCAAAAAAAAAAAAAACGGTGTAGTTCATACGTGCAATAAGAGTCAGCGGGTTCGCTCGGCTCCGAATATGGGGTCGGGTGCCCATCACACCCCAAGAAGATCGGGGTGTGACAAAGTGGTATCGAGAGCGGTCCTAGGGGTTTGTACGAGCCGTGTCCGGTAGAGTCTGTTTATGGGTGTGTAGCGCGCCACACTTATAAACGAGTGAGGTACAGGAGGCATTTAGGAAATCTGACCTTCCTTGTATTCTAAATCGTGCGATAGAGCCATAATAAGATATTTTCCTTCTTCCTAATCCAGTGTTATATTTTCAGCGACGTCTGAGAAGATGAAAGCAACGTACCGCCGAAAAGGGTAAGATAGCAGCGGAAAGGCGAATTGGACGGGAGCCGCCGGTAAATATCGAGGAGGGTGAGTCCCATAACGAGGCCACCTCTCGTCTTTGTTCCGCACTCCGCCGATGTTAGGGGAGCAAGAAGAGCTCCCACTCCGGCTCGACCTCCGCCCCCCACCGAGGCTTCGGTCGGGGAGATGAGACAGGCTATCCTTCTGTTAACGCAAGTAGTAGCCACTCAGGCTCAACAACAGGGCGTGGGATCTGGTGATGGGGGTCGCAGAAAAAGGGCTAAAAGGGAGTACAGAGGGAGACAGGTACAGGAGCATTTTGGGTACTCAGGACCAGATCGGAGTGCAAGAGTTTTGGGGTCCCGGCATAGAGCCGACTTTAGCAGTACGGGGTTACCCCAACCGCGATGTGCGCAATGTGACAGGCCACACTCTGGACAGTGTTACTTAGATACATGTGCTTGCTTTGTCTGCGGTCGGATTGGCCATGTGATGCGCGATTGCCCGCGGAGGTATGATAGAGATCAAGCTCGGCCGCCGGGTCGGAGTCGGGGCTATGGAGTTTTGGGTTTTCGTATAGCGGTGAGTCTGAGTCGAGGGAGACCACCCGTATTACGATGCCTTCGATGCATTAGATTACATGCGGGGCCGTGTCGCGCGCACAGATGTTTGCTATGCACACGTGCCAAGTTGGGTCATTTTATGCGTGATCGCCATCTCGACGTGGCGGAGGGTTCAGGCCCACGAGTAGTAGTTGACCCGCCGTCATTGGTGCGCCCTCCCGGTGCAAAGGTCCCGGATATCGGCGGACCCGTTATAGAAACCGAGAAGGCATACCCAGTTCGAGTAGACCCCAGCATCATACCTATGCGCTGGCTGGCCGACAGGATCCTGAGCTGTCCGATGTCGTACCAGGTATATTATTAGTATTTTTCTATAATGTATATGCATCAATTGATTTAGGTTTTACGATGATATATATATATTGTTGAGCTTATCGGGTTGAAACCCGAGCCAAATCAAACGAGTTGGGATGTCTCCGCCACTAGTGCGAATTTAGAAACCCCGGATAAGCGCTAACTGTACGTGTGAATGGTGGTGCATAGTGAAGATCTGAACAGGGGCGACAGGGTAATAGTATGGTCAGGAAAGTGAAGATAGAAGTGGGACCCGTCATGAGGACGTTTTAGAAATGGTTGGAAACTCGATAGAAGTCGTGTAGGTTGGGACGGACTAGACTAGCATAAAGGGGAGACGGACATGTTAGACCTAAAATGGACTAGGACAATTTAAGTTCTAATAAGGAGGACTTATTAACTCAGGGCCAGCGTTTAGAGCGAAACTAATTGACTCACGGCCTACAAGTAACCTGGGCTTCCAAAATGGATATGTTAAGCGACATGTGAGGCATCTAAGGAGGAGACCTCCCCAAAGTATCATAATATACTGTGAGTCAGTTTAACATTCGAGGACGAATGTTCTAAAGGAGAGGATGTTATATCCCGCATTTTTGTGCAATCGGATAAATTCAAGACAATTGCGGGAGGACGACAAGCAAGGCCCTATTTTTTTATTTTGTTAAGCCTATGAATGGCTTATGAAGCATTTAGAAGCGGAATTGATAAGAAAGGCCAAGGGCATAAAGGGAAATTCGCAATATGCCTCGTGGAATTATGGAGGAAGGCGAAGGGTAAATTTGAAATTTGGAAAAAGAGTTTAATGAATTACTACTTGTCATGAAAAATACAATTGGGCTTGAAATTTTAAGAGAAAAAAGGGGGGCCCAACTACCTATGGGCATGGCCCAAGCCCATGTGGGTGTAAGTGATAATTTTAAAAGATGACTAAGTCATCTTTATTCCATAATTCACTAGAAAATTCAAGAACAAAAGAGAAGAGGAGAAGGAGCAAAAAAATCTAAGGCCTATTCGGCGAAGTGCAAGATTCCAAGAAAAATTTGCAAAAATTTTTCCAAAAATCATTTCCTACCTATTAAAGGGTCCTTAGCAAGGTGGAGTAGTCATTGAAGCAAGAAACCACATATTTTTGTAAGGTTGCAAATTCTAGCCAAGAAGGAAGATAAAAGAGAAAGGGTAAGAATTCACTTTCTTTTATATGTTATGGATGTTTATGCATGTTGTAGTATGCAAAAGTGAGTGAGATTCATGAAGAACAAGATTGTAGGTGGTAGCCGTGCATGTATATGTGTGTATAGAAATCATGTTTTAATTATTGTATCTAGTATTTGGTTGTTATTGTTGTGAATGCTATGTTGATGATGGAAGTTGAATGATTTTGAAGAAGTTGTAGCTTGTAGGCATGATGTTAGCCGTGTGTGTGGTGGTGTGGCCGTGTAGTTGTGGTGTGGCGTGGAGGAAGATGAGCCAATTTTATTTAGTGTTTTGGTTGTTGTTGTGTTGTGGATACTATGTTGCTAATGAATGCACAATAATCTTGTAAAGTTGTAGAAGTTGGAGACTTGTGATTGAAGTATTTGAATTGAATATTATGTTCTTGTATGTATGAAAGATAATGTTGTTAGTATGGTGTTGTTGGCATTGAATTGTAATGTTCTTATTGGAGTTGGAAGGTTTTGAAGGAAGTAGTATATTGATTGAGTTGTTATAATGTAACTTGGATTGAATATGGAAATTGTTAGTATGGTTGTTGATATTGTGTTGTTAGTTTGGCCGGGTTGAATTCCCGGATTGTTGTTGATTGAAATTGGCCAAGTTGAACTTGGTGGAATGGAGTATTTACGAAGGTGCTTTGCCAAAATTTCGGTAGCCAAGTATTGTTTTAAGAATTCAATTCTAAAGGCACTAATCATGTTTGGTAAACATGACCAATTTGTAGATTCTGGCGGATTTGCGACTTGAATTTTGAGTGGCATAAGGAGCGAAAAGAGGTATGTAAGACTTTACCTTCCTTTCTTGGCATGTCTTAGACGTAGTAGGTTTGGACATGGGCCTCGGGGATAATTCCTTCCCTAGAAAACCGAGATTGAAACTAACTACTATTCATTCAGTAGAATTGAATTGGAACTTGCGTGAAATGTCGGAAAAACTTCTTAAATATCCAGAGCTTACACAAATAGGACTCGATTACCCTACGACCCTCCCAAGTGACGCCATGAATTGTAAAATACGAAAATTTGATACGCCGCCTCATTTGACTCGAGGTGGGCCCACTATTCCCGAACTCTCTCCTATTGTCCCATTTGACTTATTCTCATTCTATAGTTAAGGAAAGCCTTTGGTTATTATTCCGACTGCTCAATAATAGCTGTTTTACAATGCCATGGATGGTGTCAAGGAAGAAAATGTTTACATGATTACTACGACCATGATGAGTCTATGACTAAAGGTTTCAAGTCTATGATTCCAGTGACGAGATGAGAACGTTAAGCTATTTCTTGAATCCTCAACTCTATTCATGAATAATGTTTTTCTTTAAAGGTTCAAGTATACGAAACGATGTCTTATGATCTGTTTTTATATTTTCTCATGATATTACTCTCCATTAATAGCCTCGCCTTATATTAATCATTCCTTCAAGGTGAGACAAGCGCCCACAATTATTCTATAATACAATCGGAGGTTCCCGACCTTACGTCACTCCGATGGATGAATGATTTTCTTGGGCTCTCCTGCATGCTTATATGACATATATTTATGAAAAATGTATATGCACATGGGGTGGGGGTAGGGATACATGGGAATTGGGAAGGGAACTATGTTTTATTGCCACCTGGTCAGCTGGCTTATCATCCCGGACGCGGGATGCCCGGACGCGGGATTTATGGGCGAGCCGGAGTATTTCGGCGCAATGTGGGCGAGCCGACACTGTTCGGTGCTATGATATACTATGCTATGTTATGATACTATGATATACTATGCTATGCTAAGATACTATGATGTACTATGCGATGCTACGATACTATGATATACTATGATATGCTATGATATAACCCGATATGACAAAAACTCTATTTTCTATGTCTATGAAAAGAAATGTTCTTTTTTCTAAAAAGGAAAAAAAGCATGCATGGTATCCGCCCGAAAGGGGTGTTCACTATGCACGGGTTACTTTCTTATCTCGGTATATACCCATGACCCCACGATGTTGCTACTTACAATCTATGCTCTTGTTTATGCTATTTTCCATGTCTTACATACTCGGACACTTATTCGTATCGACGTCCTTCTTGTGGACGCCGCGTTTCATGCCGTACGGTCGGCGAGTAGCTGATTTGATCCCTAGGAGTTTCCCCGAAAGCATTTTTTGCAGCGCTCCGGTTGTTTCGGAGCCCCGGTTCCTTGGTACTACTTTTGTGTATATATTCGGGCACGGCGGCGCACTCGGCCCTTCCTATGTATATGTGTACTATGTTTAGAGGCTCGTAGACGTATATGTACAGTAGCTATTTGTACTTCTGATTGTCCCCGTCGCTGTATAGTATGATCGCAAAGCTTATTAGCCTATGTTCATAATTGTGCTATTTATGTTAATGCTAGTCAAAAAAAAAAAAACGGTGTAGTTCATACGTGCAATAAGAGTCAGCCCAGGTTCGCTCGGCTCCGAATACGGGGTCGGTGCCCATCACACCCCAAGAAGATCGGGGTGTGACAAAGTGGTATCGTAGCAAAAAGGTCCTAGGGTTTGTCTACGAGCCGTGTCCGAGAGTCCCGTTTATGGGTGTGTAGCGCGCGGCACTTATGAACGAGAGGTCACAGTGGCATTTAGGAAATCCGACCTTCCTTGTATTCTAGATCGTGCGACAGAGCTATAACGAGAGGTTTCTCTTTTCCTAATCCAGTTGTTACATTTTCGCCGACGCTGAGAAGATGAGAAAGCAACGGCCGCCGAAAAGGGTAAGATAGCAATGGAAAGGCGAATGGACGGGAGCCGCCGGTAAATATCGAGAGTGAGTCCCAACGAGGCCACCTCGTGCTGTTCGCACTCCGCCGATGTTAGGGGAGCAAGAAGGAGCTCCCACCTCCCCTCCAAAGACTCTGCTCAGGTTCCCCCACCGAGGCTTCAATTCGGAGATGAGACAAAGTTATCCTTCACAACTCAAGTAGTAGCCACCGGGCTCAACAACGCGGCGTGGGATGCGTTTGAGACGGGGTCGCAGAAAAGGGCTAAAGGGAGTACGCAGGGAGACAGCATGTGGAGCATTTTTGGGTACTCGGGACCTCGCATCGGGAGTGCAAGAGTTTTAGGGTCCCGCATAGAGCCGACTTTAGCAAGACGGGGTTACCCCAACCGCGGTGTGCGCGTGACGCCGCACACTGCCACACTGACAAAGGTTTACTTAGATGCATGTGCTTGCTTTGTACGCGGTCGGATTGGCCATGTGATGCGCGATTGCCCGCGGAGGTATGATAGAGATCAAGCTCGGCCAGCCGGTCGGGTCGGGGCTATGGAGTTTTGGGTTTCCTGTGATGGCGGTGAGTCTAGTCAGAGGAGACCACCCGTATTACGATGCCTTCAAAGGCAGTAGATTACATGCGGGGCCGTGTCGCGCGGGTACAGATGTTTGCTATGTGTTATATCCCGTGTTTTCGCCTATTTGGAAAATTTTTGAAATAATTGTGACTTGTGTGTTATAAGGCAATATTTTGATCTTTGCTAATATGACTATGTTGTTTGTGAAATTATTGGTGTAAGACATCGGAGAAGGTTTTAAATTTGGAATTTCGGGAAATTAGTTTCGGGAATTTCAAAACGGGATTTTTAATGAATTGGGCCAAGAAAAATTTGAAAGCAAATTTGAGCCCAAGTCCAAGGGGTGGCCGGCCAAGGCCAGTGCCCAGCTTATTAAGCGGTCATGTGATTTTCACATGACCTTTAGTTGGATATATATCATTGTTCCTTTAGAATTTTCAAGAAGCCAAATCAAACACAAAAAAAAAAAAAATTGAAGAACACCCCATTTGAGGCTCGGCCAACCCCTTTAAAAAAAAAAAAAAAAATTCCCAAGCCTTGATTCTAATCCAAAAATCTTGTTCTTCCCATATTTGTAGAGTACGCAAGACGCTCTCCAACTTGATATAATTGGTTTGGCGAAAGAGCGACGTTTGCGGCAAATTGGAATTTCAAGAAAAGGTAAGAATTTTGCCATTTTTGTGTTATGGAATTCGTATGAATATTATAAGGATTGAGAATAGACGAGAATTCCGTAGTTTTGGAGTGTGTGTGTGCAACCGTGTGTGTGTGTGTGTGTGTTGAAGTGGCCGTGAGCCATGGTTGCCAGGTGAGAGATGAATTATGTTTTATTTAGCTTGTTGATTTCGTC
>NW_026725272.1:0-15579 GCF_029784015.1 Lycium ferocissimum
AAGGGAAGTGAACATACGACTCCAATGAATTCTAGTTTTTAGGGTAGACGAAAATTTTTTTTTCCCAATTTTGTTCATTCTTTTATTCTTTTAGTCTCGAGATGGTTTAGTTTCATAGGGTTTTCTCATGATATTTAATCGTGATGGTTTTACACTTTTTCCCCAAAGTCCCGGGGGTATGTTTCTGCCTTATTATTTTCCCGAGTCCCTCCTGAGGGCCTCGTATATTAGATTATTATATTAATATGGATCGACCCGTACGCCCCCTTTTTTTTGGCCCCATTTTAAATTATTAAAATATATAGGATCGGGGTCGTTCCAAACCTTCGATATTATATTATCCCTTCATACCCAAAGGGGGCCCCCCCTATATGAGTTCGCGATATTCTCGATGTTGCCAGAGGGATTAAATTTTTGATCCGGGTTTTCAGATCCTCCGACAAATTTTTTAGCCTTAATACCCCCATTATTCCTCGGCCCCTTTGCCGGGGGCGGTGTTCACCCCCGCCTCCCATTATTTTGAAAGTTTTCCCCAATTTTGGGTTCTTTTTGGGGTTTTTAAACTCTTTTCCCTTCCCCGGGCAGGCCATCATTATGGTTATCAGGTGTGTACGGATTTTTCCCCCTCCCGATTCATAGATTAATTTCCCGGGGAGACTTTCGAAAAGGTTCGGTTAGTATGTAGATTTTTGGAGTAAACACCAGAGGAATGTCGGTTACTACGATTTTTGATTAATTGAGTATCGTCGCAAATTTCTATGGTTTTTTTGGGGAATTTTTTATTGCTAGTTTCATTATGTGAATGCCGAGGGGTTCCCCCAAGTAAGAGGTTGGGGGCCCCTCAGCCCATGAATTGGACAAAAGGGATCCTTTTTTCTCTGGGGTTCGGGCGTGTCTAGTAGTCGTTTTTGGGGGCCGGCCACTTTATAACGGGGCTCAAGGGTGTTACCTTTTTTCCCCCGATCGGCGATTACCAAAATTTGATAGGATTCTTTTTACTAACCCCTTTATTGGAAGAACCCACAAAAAAGTGATTTATGATATTGAAAGTTACGAGGTAAGTCCTTGTTAGGCTACTTATCGAATATTATTTATATGGTAATGAAAGGTCTAGGAAGTCGGTTCGTACCGGAATTGATTAAAGTATTCTTTTTAAGTTCCTTTTTAAGTTTAAAAAAACAAAGAAGAACGCAAAAAGGGAAGAACAGAAAGATGTATGTCGGGGAGGTAAGAATATTGAGGTTGATTTAAAGAAAACCGAAGAAGAAAGGGGAAAAGGGAAAGGATAACGGGGCGACCAAAGGAAGGAAACCCCCGAGGTGTGAAAAGAGGAGTTTTGACATCTTTTTACTTTTACTTTAAATTGGGAGCCCTTTGTGGGCGAGATATGTCCATATCTATAATAAATATATATATATATATATATATATATATATATATATATATATATATATATATATATATGTTAGCCTGTGAGGCATTCTTTGAGACATTTCTTCAACGTGCGGGTTTTGGATAGTAAGAAATATAGAGGAAATGTAGAAATTTTTCACAAATTGGGGAGATAAGATATAAGCTTGTAATATACTAGCAGCGGAAAAGATGTTGTGTAAAAAGTAATGGCGGGACGGGATTAAGTTCGGAGTATCATTACTGACACCACAAGATATGAGTGAAATCTTGTTGACTTGATAGTAACGGTAACTATAAAGTCGACAGTGATATAGTAAAGAGAAATGCTACGGTAAATTAGAAAGACGGAGTAGTACTTTGCATGACATAGAAGAGAAAGGATAGCTCCAATAGAGTGTGATATTAGAAGTATTGAAATTTGGATGGATAAGCACAAGTAAATACGATAAGTCTATTAGCAAAATAAAATAGCAATGACGGGGGTACGAAATATGAAGGGTTATAGCGAATGTGAATACATTGGTAAGACGACTTATGTGTTTAGTCTAAATGAAATTTGATCAAAAAAAGTAACAGGTTAAGTATGATTACTTCATGAGGTTTATTCTATTTTATAAGCAGGCTTGCGAATGAGAGCAAGAAGTGGCACTCTATAGAGTTGATTACGAACGAGATATAATGAGAACGTAGCAAGAGCTAACCTGAAGTCATATGAACCCAATGACACAGGCCTTTTACTAGAAGTCAAGCAAGAGAACTTCAAGAGTTTCAAGCCTTGTTCATGAAAAAGGATGCCTTGGAGGAGATTGGAGAGAAGACTTCGTGGATTTACAACGTTTGGGTGTTGACATTGGAAGAGTTGCAAGGTGGCTAGAAGCGCAAAATGGCTAAAAGTGCAACTATGGGGCTAAGATTGCAATTGGAGGTCATACTTGCAAGTTATGGGGTTAGAATGGCAATTGGAGGTCGTAATTGCAAGTTATGAGGCTTTAGCTGCAATTGAAGACCCATGTGGGTATTTTTGCAAAAGAGCCACTTTAGGGCCTTTTGGTGTAATAGGCATTAGTATAAATAGTTATTTTCATCCATTTGGAAGACTTATCTTGGATATTGAGTGAATTTATATTTTGAGAGAATTAGTTAATAGATAGTTTGTTTGGTTGATTATTGACTAAGTGTAATTTCTTAGTGGTGCATTGAATTTCAAGTTCCATTGAATTCATATTAGGTTACTCATTTGTGGAATCATTTCCGAGTCACTTTTCTTTGAATTCAAATTACTTATGTTCTTAGGTTGAATCAAATTGGGGGGATTGGGTTTGATATACCCAATTTTGCCCATGATTTACTATCCTTTGGGTCTAGTATCTATCCTTCTATTTCCCTTTTCCAATTTTTTTTCCTTTTATTTTCTTTGTTGTTTTTGAATTCTTAGAGTTCCTTAGATTTAATCTTATCATTTGAGTAGCGAACATATAGGCTAAGAAATTGTTCCTACAATTTCTAATCCTAGGCACCAAATTCGAAAATAAAAAGAAAATATGAAAATAAAATAAAAAATTGAAAATTGAAAATTACAATTGTGGTTGGATTTGAGTGTTTTTAAGTGTAGATTTGAGTTCGTTGGTGGAAAACATTTGGAAACGAAATTTGAAGTCATTTGGGTAAGGATTGAAGTTTCCACCATTAGAGTTCAACAAAGCTTGAAGAACTCAAAGTGGGTCTTGTTGATTTGGATTGAAATTGACTTGATAGGTATTGGGCTTTGTTGTCTCGTCAAAGAGGAACCTATATCCTGAAAGTTGGAGGAAAAGCGAGTTGGAATTAAAGGTACTTGGAATTTTGAATGTTCTTCATGTTCTTGAGGTCATTCATATATTCATCTTAGGAAGAAGACCAAAAAGGAAGGTTTGATCTAAAATTTTCCAAGTCCAAGTGCAAAAAGGTGTTAAAATGGTCCAAAATGGTAATTACTAGGTTTTTGTGGGCCAAGGAAGTCAATAAGGTCGAAATCCAACCCAAGATCCAAGAAATTTGAATACTTAGACGTCATCGGTGGAGGCTTGGTATACGGTCCATTGTGCGGACCGTATAGAATTCTACGGGATGTCAAAATTGCAACGTCAAAATCCAGCCAACAAAGTTTCTTACTGTGACGCGTTGACGAATGCAATTGTGCGGTCGTAAAAGTTTCTACGGATCGTCAAATATCAGCGTAAAAATCAGTCCGTAAATTTGCTTGCGACGCGCGTTGACGATAATTATACGGTCCGCATAATTTCGGGGCGGGAGCGTCAAAGTCCACCGGAAAGTACAACATTTCGGGGGAATTTTGATCTTTTTTACGGTCCGGCAAAATTTATACTAGACTATATAAAAACCCCATTCACCATATAATTTTTCGGCTGAGAGTTAATTTCATCTTATTTCTTTGATTTCCCAAGCCTCAAATCTTGTTCTCAAATCAAAAATTTCTTGAGCCTTCATTGTAAGTGATCCCTATTCCTTAGGTAGGGGACAATAAAAATGAAAATAAATAAATAAAGATATAGAATTTTAAAAATTTCGTTATTTCAAATTGATACATTGGCTCAATTGGGGCTTAAGACCCCGTTTTCAAGTTATCACCTACTCGGCCCGAAATTTTATTTATTTTCCGTTTTTAGCATTCCATTTTCTTGTGTTTCTCAACTAGTAGCCAATTGGTAGTTGTTCCTACTTGTGTCTACTAGTTCTTGTGTCCACATTTCTTTCGTGCTAATTTCTTTCAAGCTTTTCTTCGTTTTATCTCATCAAAACTTTATTGGCTCTCATCCGATTTGCTTTGAGTCGTCCGTCATTCATCTAAACAAAAATCCATTCTATCACAAAGGATAAGCAACGTGTGAATTTGATTGGGCGGGGAAACGATTCATCAACAACTTCCGAAAGAGCACGGAGGTGGTAAGGTTGAGGGTTCAATACGTGACGTGAGGCTTTTATTAATCTTGTTTGCTAGTGTTGGCAGTCATCATGTCTAACCAAGGTGATAGAACACAAAAGGTAGTAGATATGTCATCCATAGCAAGTTCATTGGCTATGATAATGAATCAAATCTCGTACGGCATCTGCCGGGTATGGAAGAGATGGAGGAGAGATGAATGGTGTGAATGGGAAGTTGAAGGGTATGGATGAACGAATGGTGAGTATTGAGAAAGTTCAAATGGAGAGTTCGAGTATAATGGGCACTCCCCGTTCTCAGAATGAAGGTGATGGGGATAAAACACAAGACACTACACCAACCATTACCTAGACATGACCCATGCACTTGTGCAATCCAACACCATAACCACCTCCACCCAAAGAGCTCCACTACCCCAAACAACCAACCTTTCATCCCAAAACTCCACTTTCCAAAGCACCAATCGACAAACCTATCCCCCGTATACCAACACAACCCGAACAAGGCAATCCCTCAAGTAACCTTACAATAAACACCCCGCGCTCCACCCCAAGTCCAAACACAAGATCCCCTTTCCTAAACAAAACTAATACCAACGCCACTACCAATAACCCATGAATGAAGATGAGTATGATGACTATCCACAAGGTCGGTGGTGGGATGATAAGCGGCAAGGAGAGAGGCGTGGAGGAATGAATAACCTGGGGAGGAGAAAGAGGAGGTTTTGAGGTTTTCGGGCTATGACCACAGATTCCAAGGTCATGTAGACCTAGGGAGGCCCAAGGTTAGGAAGATCGGGGAAGATGGCAAGATAATGAGCAAAATTTGAACACCGTCAAGGTGAACCTTCCTACATTCCAAGGGGTAGCAATCCGGAAGAATTCTTGAATGCAAATTGCAAAGTGAGCGCATCTTCCTCATGAACAATGTGTCCGAGGCCTTAAAGGCAAAGTATGCCCTCACTCAATTTTGAGTATGCCTTCTACTTGGGGAATCCAACAAGTTACAAAGAGCTCAAAAACACATCTATGATCTCTGACTTGGAACGACTTGATTGAGCTCATGCAGGACAGGTGGCTTCCACCCACATACCACCAAGATGCCTGGGTTGTACATGAAGCAAGGGTTGAAAAGTGTGGAAGTGTACTTTGATGAGTTTGAGGACTTGTGGATGAAGTCCAAGAAAGAGCATGAAGATTACACTATTATAAGGTTTGTAGCCAACTTGAATCGAAACATCTCTAAACCGATAGAGGCTCAGAAACCTATAATAGTCTTGAAGAGAGCATTCCATGACGCATCAAGGTTAAGGCGGATCTAAAAGAAGAGAGGACCTATAAAGACAAAAGCAAATTGTCTACAACTTGGAACAAAGTCAAAGAAAAGTGGAAAAATTCAACTTAGGATAAGCCCAAGAGCAACACTTAAGCACCTCAAGCCAAATTCGATTACGAAGCCAAACGTGATGACAAGGCTAAGGAGGTAACAATTCTAACACCAACTATAACCGACCTTCTACCATCCAATGCTTTAAGTGCCAAGGGAGAGGGCACATTGCGAGTGAGTTTCCCGACTAGTAGAACTATCACAATAGTGAGGGATGGGTATCAAACCGATGATGAACATGAGGGCGGGGTTGGTCGTGAAGAAGGGAGAAAGAAGTGAGTGTGAGGGTGATTCCGATGAAGAGGTTGAGATAAGGTATGAAGAAGCCTTGAATCATGCTATTGTGGCTAGAAAAGCCATGGGGGCTCTAGCTAGGGAAGAGAGTGACCAAAGAAGAGAACTTGTTTCATGCACGGTGCAAAATTGTGGATAAGGTGTGCTCTTTAATCATTGATGGTGGAAGTTGTACGAATGCCGTTAGCCAATTTTTAGTTGCCCTTCATGAAATTCCCACCCACAAGCATACTAATCCCTAAAAACTCCAATGGTTTAATAAATGTGGCGAAATAAGGGTCAACAAGCAAGCCATTATCAAATTTAGCATTGGCAAGTACCAAGATGAGATTTTGTGTGATGTGGTACCATGCAAGCTTGCCATCCGTTACTTGGAAGACCTTGGAAATTTGATATTGATGCCCAACATAGTGGGAGAATTAACAAGTACTCATTTGTGGTCAAGAGGGAAGTACATTCTTAACCCACTAACCCCTTACCAAGTGAGTGAGGATTGTCGAGTGATGAGGGAGCTTCGGGAGAAGTATCAAAGGGAAGAAAAGGAGAAGGGTGAGAAGGAGACTTTTGTCACGACCCGACTAGGGCCATGACGGGCACCCGGGACTAACCACCGAGCACCACTTATTCTATTACTCATCTGCTCTCATTCATATATCTTATGCTCATAATCATGGAAAACTGTTAACATTTGAAACATATTTACTTTATAGACACATAAGCCCTTTAGGCTATCAAAATTATATATATATATATATATATATATATACATATGCATGTACATGAAAGACTCGTGAGATCATACTACCCATACTACTTATCTACGAGCCTCTCATCTGAGTGCTAAGCATATGGACGGGATAGGGACCGTGTCGGCCCAAAATATATTTACACAAAAATACTCTCTCAAAACGGCACCTGGAATAAAGGAGGGCTCGTAAATCTTCTATAGATCCTATAGATCCGCACCATCTCCCCCCCACCGTGGGCATGAACACAACGTCCAAGGAAAAGGACGTCAGTACGAACATTGTACTGAGTATGTAAGGCATAAACAATAATAAGACATCAATGAAATAAGGGAGCGTCAAATGAGGAGAAATCTATAACTGACTGTGAATCATGAAAGAGATAATGCATGCTGGCTTACTCTCATAATCATCATCATATCACATGTGCATAAATATGTAAGCTGCCCGACCATATAGGTGCGGTGTGATAATCAATAGCATTAGCATTAGCCTGCGTCCAGGCATCCCGCGTCCGGGGTACCATCTCATGCCGTCCACTAGTGGTGTCTGCCCATGCCATCTGTCCATTATGTATAGCCGCTTACTTTGCCTTAGCGGTGCCCTGACCATATAGGCGCTTGATGTAACATCATATGCTCATCATAATATGCTCATAAATAAATACTTATCATAACTCATCATAATGCATGCATGGAAACTCATGGATAATCATACTCTATCGGGGTGACATAAGGTTGTAGACCCCTGATTTCATTATGGAGCATTCATAAGCATCCCGCCTCACCTTGACGGAATTAGTATATAAGGTGAGTGTATACAATAATCAACATCAATGAATTACAGATATTTTCATTAGCTTTATAGGAACATCATATCATGGACTCTAGATTCTTTAGACATAAGCTTATCATCATTATTATCATACTCGTGACGTATCTCTTGTCTCATATAGCTATTCATGAACAAGGGCTCTTAGTTTTTCTTGAAGATAGGACATTCATGAGAAAAGGAGGAAATTCATGCCATAAGATTCATGCCTTAGAAAGAAAGTACTAGCCTCACATACCTTTGTCATTTAACTATTCTATTGCTTGCTCGTTCTCCCTTAATGCACACGTTTTACCTTCAAGGAATGCGTATCGACATGAGCTACACAATTATAGGAACAAGCTTACTAGAGCTAGAGAAAATTGGGCAGCATTTCCTTTGTTTATATGACTTCCTCCATATTCTATATCAACTCCCCAAACATTTGTAACATCATTCATAATATCATAAATAGCAATCATCATTTATCTATTTTATCCACATTTCACAATTTCACTTCAATTTTCCCATAATCATGGTCATAACTCACTATTACGTTCTTTCAAATATAATGCCCATTCCATGTTCAAAATGTCATTCATAATCTACTTACAATCACAACATATCCATATTCATGATTCATTCCAAACTACTACTCAACGATAGTACTATTCCCACATTTATGACCCATTTTCTATACTCTTCTACAATCCAAGTGTTTCAACTTATCAATACTTCAAACATCATGAAAATACCATGAAACTTACCTTAGATAGCGTAGAAACAAGTCTTGAGTGGCAATACTCTTCTTACTCCAAAACCCTAGTTCATTTCTCTTGGGATTTCTTGACTTAGATGACTTTAATGGGTTTCACACTCTTGATTCTTATTGGTTTGATGAAGTTGATCATTAATTTCCTTTGGATTCTTGTGGATGAAGTGTAGAGAAGGTTCTAGATAATTTTTGAGTTGTGTGGAATGAAAATGAAATGAATTAAAATGAAGGAGAGGTCCCTTATATCGTTTAAGTTCAAACCCGACCAGAACATACGGTCCGTATATTTTTCACTGACCGTATGTTTGGTCCAGTGAAGGGTGCCATTCTGGGCTGAACCTGTTATTCCCCGTATATTTATACGTCGAATTATTCGCAAGCAAATCGACTCAAGTTAAAGGCGGGATTATTTTCGGATATGAAATAGGAATTTTTAATTTTCAATTTTAATTAGTACGCAAATTGTTTATAAATTTTATTTAGTATAGAAATATTATTGGAGATTAGGGACTAATTAATTGTGATTAGATTATTAAGTAGGGATTAGTGATTAATTAAAAATAATTAAATTAATTACAACTTGTGGGCCCCACCCATTTTAAAAAAATAAAATAAATAAATAAATAATAAAAATAATAAACAAAGGTATTAAGGTGATGATTCACCAAGGTGGGCACGTGTAGGGCTATAGGGAATCATATAAATGATCAAGCTAATGACTAAAGTTAGGATTCATTTCATTTTTGCAAAACTAAAGCTTATAAAAAAAAGAGTGAAAGAGCAATATTTCCATGGCTGCTCACGGCCAGTCATGGATGGGGAAAAAAATTGTTGTTTGTTGATTATTTTGATCAAGCTTCAAGTGAATTTCAAGTTCAAGGAGGTGATAGCAACATTGGATGTTAAGTTGGAGAAGAAGAAATTGCGAAATTGGAGCAATTAAGAGTAGAAACTCGTCCGAGAAAATTTTGGTAAGATTTTCCTATTTTATGGCGTAATTGTGTTAATAGTGTTGTAATGGAATTATTAAAATTGGATTGGACGAAATTGGAAGTAAGAAAATACATGAAATTGTTATTATGTGAAATCGTGGGTTGAAATGGATTTAGAATTGTTATGGGCTGGATTGTGAGAATTTTATATGTATATCTCTGTTGTTGGTATTTTTGTGTTAACAGGAGAATAATTGGAAATTCGGGTTAGGCGAATATATAGGGGAAATGCTGCCCGATTTTCGTTAAGCCCTTAACTAATGGAAAACCCTAAACGAGGATGTATAAGTTAAAGAACAAGTTCTATAAAACGATGGGCTACGGATTTACGAAGTAGAAAGTATAGTTACTGACGATAATGTTACCTTTATGTTAAATAGGTTAAAAAGAGCGACAAAGCGAATGGTTTTGCGATTAGTCGTCAACAGGTATGTAAAGCTATCCCTTCTTTCTTTTGGCATGTCTTAGATATAAGCGATGTATGAAACGATCCTTGGGGTAATTCCATTCATAAGTTCCGAGTATGATTCATGATTCTTATTCACTTCTTGATGTTAAAACTCTTAAAGTAGTTGAGCTACTGCCCTCGAGCCTTTTATATGTTGGATACTAGTTGGATGTATAAGCTCCTATTCCTAAAGACTCTATGGTGACAAATGTCTCTGATTCCATAAGCTATTTCACATTATCTTGATACGTGGCTATGATTCCTGAGGCTCTATTTGATATAGTTCATAGTGACATTCAAGAGTACTTAATATGACTATCGCCTTGATACTCAAGTGCAAGTTTATTCTACTTATTCTATTGAGTCTCAGATGATGATTTAATTTGCATATGGTTGCTCACTACTCTGCTCGTGCATACTGTTATTACATCTTTCACCGAGTCCCGGGCCGGGTATGTTATCACGCATATTGTACTACATTATCCATCGAGTCCCTCACTAGAGGGCCGGGTACTCTATATGATGACATGATTATATGATTATTCACCGAGTCCCATAATGGGCCGGGTACGGTCTATGATGATATGACTATTCACCGAGTGCCATGATGGGCCGGGTACGGTATATGATAATGATATGCATGACTTGTTTTATAAGGCACAGGTACAGTTATTTCTTGATTATCATACTTGTCTCCTGAAATCTTTACTTCGGTTATGATCTTCCATACGGTATTTCATGCTTTATATACTCAGTACATATCTCGTACTGACCCCCCTTTATTCGGGGGGCTGCGTTTCATGCCCACAGGTACAGACGCTCGCTTTGGTGACCCGCCAGCTTAGGATCTCTATTCAGCTATCTTGGAGTGCTCCATTGTCCCGGAGCCTAGATTTTGGTACAGATCCTTTTGTCGTATATATGTGTTTATCCAGGGGTACGGCGGGGCCCTGCCCCGTCATATGTTACTATTGCCACTCTTAGAGGTCTGTAGACATATGTGTGGGTTGTATATAATTCTTTGTTCGGTACCTGCGTACGTATGACTTATGTCTTGGGGCGTTCCCATTCATAGTGGCAGCCTTGTCGGCTTGCGTATACATATGTATGTTTTGGAAGTTGTGTGTTATGGTAGCCTTGTTGGCTCGTGTATGGCTGGGACGTTCCCCTATATTATGATAGCCTTGCCGGCTTATGTGCGATATTATCTGTTGAAAGTTGTAACTCCTCAGGAGACAGGTTGCTGTGATATGTATATAGATGCGATAGTTTTGAGACGACGTCTTGCCTTTATATATATATATATACGTTCCTTATCATGCTAGTTGTGGACTGATTATAGTTAACAGGTGTATATATGAGTGTCCAACTCGGGGCACTAGTCACGGCCTACGGGGCTGGGTCGTGACAGAACCTACGGTTGGACATATGGTCCTTGTACTTTATACGGCCAGTATGTCTGGCCGTATAATGTCCAGCTATCCGAGTCTTGTTCTCATCAACTCGTTTGATCTCCGATCCTTATGGAACCTTCTTAACACTTGTTTAACACCTCAATACCAATCTAAGGGACGTTATAACTCTTCCTCAAAGCATCATTAAAACACCATTAACTCGATACTCGTAAATCTTTCCCGACACCCAACATATGACTTGCTTTCCTTAACAACTTTCTTCCATTATCTCGAATGTCTTTGAAAATCTTAATTAGGACCATCGAATACTATTTCTTACTTATCAAAACATCGCATATGTCTTACCCTTCGTTAGTCTACTTCACTGTACGCTAACGGGAATTTTCCAAGGTGTAACATTCTTCCCCCCTTTTGGAACATTCGTCCACGAGTGTTAAGTCATCGGGGATTCTATAAAAATTTCGCCAGAGTTTCCCCTGTAATATGGTACTACCATCCTATCACAACAACCCATAATAACATTGCCTCACGGGGCTACAACATAGTAGCAATATAAATTGGCCACACACGACCCATGTGCATAAAAGAAAAGCATACATACCTCATAATCTCTATGTCTCAGCATAGCTCTCTTCCGGGGGCTGAAATAAATGCGGATATGTGGATTTCATCTTCTCTTCCGCTTCCCAATTCATCTCTTCTCGGTTGTTATTTCACCACAAGACTTTAACTGAAGCTACTTCCTTATTTTGGAGTCTTCGTACTTGCCTGTCTAGTATGGCAATAGGCACCTCTTCATAGGCTAGCTTTTCTGTGATCTGAACATCATCGATTGGAGTAATCTTCGTAGGATCTCCAACACACTTGCGGAGCATTGAGACGTGGAAAACTGGATGGACTAATTCGAATTTTGGAGGTAAGTCCAATTCATAAGATACTTGACCCACCTTGCGGATAATCATATAAGGTCCAATGTATCGAGGACTTAACTTTCCTTTCTTACCAAATCTCATCACACCTTTCATCGGTGACACCTTCAAAAATACCCAATCATCAACTTGAAATTCCAAGTCTCGCCGGCGGTTGTCCGCATAAGATTTTTGGCGACTTTGGGCTGTCAACAATCGATCTCGGATCACCTTGACTTTTTCTACTGCTTGCTGAATCAACTCAGGGCCTATTAATTGTACTTCTCCGATTTCAAACCATCCAATTGGGGACCTGCACTTCCTTCCATATAAAGCTTCATACGGAGCCATTTAGCTACTAGAATGGTAGTTATTGTTATATGCAAACTCAATTAGGGGTAAATGGTCATCCCAACTACCACCGAAATCTAGTACACTTGCTCGTAGCATATCTTCCAAGGTCTGAATAGTACGCTCGGCTTGTCCATCAGTTTGCGGATGAAATGCCGTGCTAAGCTTTACTTGAGTACCTAGGCCTTCTTGGAAAGATTTCCAGAACTTGGCTGTAAACTGTGCTCCTCTATCTGTGATAATGGATATCGAAACTCCATGAAGTCTCACAATCTCCTTGATATACAATCTCGCATAATCTTCCATTGAGTAGGTAGCTCTGACAGGAAGAAAGTGAGCTGCTTTTGTCAATCTATCCACAATCACCCATATAGAATTATACTTGCCTCGGGAATGAGGTAACCCTACAATAAAATCCATATTAATCACTTCCCATTTCCACGTAGGAATTTCCATCGCTTGCAACAATCCTCCTGGCTTTTGATGTTCGATCTTTACTTGCTGGCAATTTGGACATTGAGCTACAAACTCTGCTATGTCTCTTTTCATACCATCCCACCAATACATCATCTTAAGATCATGGTACATCTTTGTCGTTCCTGGATAAATAGAATGCCGAGAATAATGAGCTTCTTCTAGAATTCGACGTCGTAATTCTGTAACATTTGGGACACATAGTCTGCCTCGATATCTAAGAATTCCATCTACAGAGGTTTCAAATGGGGATTGCTCTTTTGCATGATATGTATCTCTATAATGGTTCAATTGAGGATCTTCATACTGTCGCTCTTTCACTTCCATATCCAAGGACGAAACTGTGGGATTATTAACACTAACTCCTGCACCACCTGAATCAATTATACGTACTCCAAGATTAGCTAGTTGGTGGAGCTCATAAATCAACTCTTTCTTCTCCGAGGGCACCTCACATAGGCTACCCATAGATCGGCGGCTAAGTGCGTCAGCTACTACATTTGCTTTCCCGAGGTGGAATAAAATATTCACATCATAATCCTTCAATAATTCTAACCACCGCCTTTGCCGCAGATTCAACTCCTTTTGTTTGAAAATGTATTGGAGACTCTTGTGATCTGTATAGATATCAACATGCACACCATACAAATAATGTCTCCACATCTTTAATGCATGAATAACTGCAGCCAATTCAAGATCATGAGTTGGGTAGTTCTTTTCATGTTTTCGCAACTGTCTCAAAGCATAAGAAATAACTCTACCATGCTGCATCAATACACATCCTAACCCAATATCGGAAGCATCACAATATACAACATAACCATCTAGCCCTTCTAGAAGTGTTAAAACTGGAGCTGAGGTTAATCTATCCTTCAACTCTCGGAAGCTACGTTCACAAGCATCATTCCACTGAAATTTGGCTAATTTTTGGGTTAGCTTCGTCAATAGGCTGAAATAGATGAAAAGCCCTCTATGAACCTTCTATAATAACCTGCCAATCCCAGAAAACTATGAACTTCTATAGGTGTCGTAGGCCTTGGCCAAGTTTTCATAGCTTCAATTTTCAGAGTGTGAACTCTAATGCCATCATCTGAAATAACATGACCCAAGAATGTCACAGAATTCAACCAAAACTCGCATTTTGAAAATTTTGCACACAATTCCCGAGTCCGAAGAACTCCAATGTACCTGTAATCACATCTGGGGAGGACTTGAGATCCTGGCGTTCGGCTAAAGCATACAATTTGGGCTGAGTGGCACCCAAATTCGATGCTCCCCCTCGGCCTCTACCTCGGCCTGCTGGAATCTGGGGAGTCTGCCCTACCGGGCGCACTGAAGAAGAACCAGCCGCTGATCCTGTAGGCTGGACCCCAACTCTACCGCTCATCGACGGGCAATCTCTCATCATGTGCCCAACCTGGCCACAAGTATAGCAAGCATCCGAACCCTGGCGACACTGTCCAGAGTGTAATCTACCTCACTGACTGCATCGCGGTACCGGAGGTCTCCTCTAGCTATAGTCTCCCCCAAACTGTGAACCTGAGGCCCTCGAAATCTGACCCTGTCCTGAACGGAAGGAGCGATCAAATCTCCTGCCTGTAAATCGGGGAGGTGCACTAGTCACCGACTGGCCTGAGTGCCTCGAATATGTCTGCCTTAATCCCCCTCTGTAATCACTTCCTGTGCCCATAGATCTGGCCCTCTTGCTTTTCCCTCTATCGATATCACGATCACCCTTTTACGGATGTTGTTGTCCTTCTAGATTCTAGGCATGGGCTTGAATGCGAAAAATATCCATCCCCTCTTGCAACGAAGCCGTCAAACAATCCTTAAATAAATGCGGCCCTAAGCCACTCACAAATCTACATACCCTATCGCCCGTATCGGCCACCATAGTCGGGGCATATCTAGCCAAAGAATTAAATTGAAGGCTATACTCCCGGGCACTCACACTTCCTTGCTTCAAATTTAGAAATATGTCCGCTCTAGCTCGGCGGACCTCGGGTGGCAAATAATGGCGAATGAAAGCATCTACGAATTCTTGCCAAACGGGAGGAGGCGCATTCTCTTTTCTCGACTCCATCCAATTATTATACCATAATACCGCTACATCTCGGAGTCTATAAGATGCCAACTCCACGGATTCGGTTGTGGAGGCATGAATAATCCGCAATGTTCTCAGCATTTCATCAATAAAACCTTGCGGGTCTTCATCCAGCTTTGACCCGAAGAACTTCGGAGAATTCAAACTTATGAAATCACGATCTCTAGTACTAGCTGACCGATCACTTAGGCTCGCATTTTTCCATTGTGCCTGGCTGGCAACCAACTGTATCAATAAATGAATGGCCTCGGTCACTTGTTGACCCGAAGTAGCGTGCGGAGAACCGGGAGGCATAGGAGCCGGAGCCGGAGCCCCTTCTCTTCCGTAACAGAGGAGTAGTAGAGGCATTAGATAAAGCCCCGCGGTGTGATTCACCCTCATATACATTCATTGCGCAGCTCTCGCCCGCCTTTTCATCGTAGTCTTGCCCTTTTCCGGGCGCTTAGCTTTTTCCTTTGGCGGCATTTCCGAAATCACAACACACTATTAGGGAGGATAAAATCTTATACACCTTTCCACCCG
>NW_026725273.1:0-12198 GCF_029784015.1 Lycium ferocissimum
TTGTGCATGGCCGTGTATATATGTTGTGTTTTGAAGGTATGGTGAGCAAATTCTATCTAGTATTTTGGTTATTGTTGTAATGAGAATTGAATACAATATTCTTGCATGTATGGAAGACGGTGTTGTTAGTCTATAAAGTATTGGATTGCTAATGTTCTCATTGGAGTTGGAAGATCTTGAAGGAGGTAGTATGTTGATTAAATTGTTAGAATGTACTTTGGGTTGATTATTGAAATTGTTAGTATGATTATTGGCATTATGGTGGATGGTTTGGCCGGGTTGAATTCCCGAGAGTGTTGTTGATTGAAATTGGCCAAGTTGAACTTGGCGGGATGGTGTATTTACAGGGGAAGTGCTGCCGAAATTTCGGTAGCCAAGTGTCATTTTAAGAATCCAATTCTAAATGCAATAATTAATGTTTGGTAAATGTGACCAAATGTAGATTTTGGAGAAGTTGGAACTTGAATTTGGAGGAGCGTAAGAAGCGGAAAAAGGTATGTAAGGCTTACCTCTTCTTTCTTTGGCATGTCTTAGATGTAATAGGCTTGAATACGTGTCTCGGGGACCACTCTAATTCTAGAAATCCGAGCTTGAATTTGACTACTATTCATTCAGTAGAATTGAATTAAATACTTATGAATAGTTGAAAGAATTGTCTAAACACCTAGAACTTGCATGAATAGGATCCGTTTACCCTAAAACTCTCATAAGTCATGCCATGAAATGTATCATACGTAAATTGTGTACGCCGCCTCATTTGACTCGAGGTGGGCCCACTATCCCCTAATTTCCTCCTATGGCTCCATTTGGCTTATTCTGTATTGCGGTTAAAGGAAACTTTTGGACATCATTCCGACTACTAAATAATAGTTGTTTTAACTAATCCCTCGATTCCAAGGCATGATTTTCTTCATGAAAGTTCCTAAATGCTTTCCAAAGTATTCATTTTTCTCCAAATCCAAGTTGTACGGTTTTGAAAGTTTTCATGACTAAAGCAATGACTATGATTCTATGATGACAACGATGATGCTAAATATGAGAAAATGTCTATGACACGATATGCTATGACATGACACGATATGCTATGATATGACACGATATGCTATGACATGACACGATATGCTATGATATGACACGATATGCTATGACATGATACGATACAGTATGATATGTTCTACGTTCTCTTAATGTTATTCTCCGTTGATAGTCTCGCCTTATAATTATTGTTCCTTCAAGGTGAGACAAAGCGACCATGATTACTCCATAATGCGATCGGAGGTTTCCGACCTTACGTCCCTCCGATGGATACATGACTTTCTTTGGGCTCTCATGCATGCCATACCTGTATATGTACATGGGTTGGGGGGATGGGATTGTCACGACCCAACTAGGGGCCGTGACGGGAACCCGATACTTGTACCGAGCACCCCTTATCTCGCATCCTTTTCTCATTAGCAAGTAGGCCGTAGGAGCTGTGCCAAATTTTTTTTTTTTTTGTTACAGAACATTCACATTAGCAGCGTCATCATAAACATAGACTAGTAAACTTTGCTATCCCGTTATACAGCAATACGAACAATCCAAGATACAAACATCTAACTGTACACATCTGTCTACGAGCCTCTAATCATAGTACACATATACAGAAGAAGGGCCGAGCGCCGTCGTGCCCGCATATATATACACAAAATAGTACCAAGGGAATGAGGCTCCGGAACAACTGGAGCGCTGTCAAGTGCTATTGCTGGTGAGGCTTCTAAGAACCAAAACCGTCTGTCTGCTGACCTGCGTGGCATGAAACGCAGCGTCCATAAGAAGGGACGTCAGTACGAATAATGTACCGAGTATGTAAGGCATAAATGATAACATAGTAAATGAATATAGAGTATAAGTCATAACAGAATAGATATACAGAGCTTATCCTGGTGCAGAAGTAACCTGTACATGTGTATGCCCTGTAGGCAGATACCACGCAAGCTTAGCCCATTTTTCAGAACACGGTGTCCCGTATCCCCGTATACAGTAAACAGTACATTTCAGTAAACAGTATTTCTTTCTTACATTCACAGACGCTGAATACATCAGCTCTCCCACCCCCCTCCCCAACAGTGTCCCAATACAACATGTCATATATATCATACATCGCATATACAGACGCCGCGTACGGCTCTCCCATATCCCGCGTCCGAGCATCCCGCGTCCGGGATGGAATCCAGCTGAATCAGGTGGTGATAAAACAGTTGCCCTTCCCCTTTTCCCCATGTACATTTACATATACATGTACATATACATATACATATCCATGCACATATACGTGTATCATAAGGCGAGGTTACCAATGAAAAGTGTCATTATGAGAAAAACATCAAATAGGGTCATAAGGTATAGCTTCATCTACTTAGAACCTTTATAGCAGTCATTCCCTATGATAAAGTGGAGATATCAAGAAATCGTTTAACATTTTCATATTTTCATTTTTATAGCAGAATATATATATATCGTCAATATGTCTATCGTAGGCATTTTCTCATTTTCAACTCCATCGTTATCATTATAAGATCATATTCTTCACCTTAGTCAAGGAATCATGGACGTATGTTCTTTCTTAGCATTATCGTTGTCACGGTCATCGTAGACATATTTACATTAAGATAGTCTTTGTACCTATCGTTTGATATTCGGGATAAGGATCAAAAGTTTCCTTAGGACTCTACTCCAAACAAGTCAAACGGAGCGATAGAGAAAATCCGGGAACAATGGGCCCACCTCGGGTCACATGAGGCGGCGCACACAATTTACGTGTAATACGTTTCATGACATTTCTTATGAGAGTTTTAGAGTGATCGGGTCTCATTTATGCAAGTTCTAAAGGTCTAAGAAGTTTTTCCAACATTTTACACCATTTCTAGTTCAATTCTACTGAATGAATAGTAGCGAATTTCAATCTTGGATTTCGAGAAAAGGAATGGTCCCCGAGGCCCGTATCCAACTTAGTACGTCTAAGACATGCCATAGAAGGAAGAATGAAGCCTTACATACCTCTTTCCGCTCCTTTTGCTATTCCAAATTCACGTCGCAATCTCGTCAAAATCGGCAAATTGGTCAGGTTTACCAAAACTCTTATTAGGATTCTTAGAGTTAGAATCATAAGGAAACACTTGGCTACCGAAATTTCGGCAGCACTTCCTCTGTAAATATACCATCCTCAACATTCAATATAGCCAAATTTCTCATCAATCACAATCCGGGAATTCAAACCCGGCCAAACTATTAACATAATTCAACAATCACACTAGCAATTCACATATTCCATTCAAAATGCACGATCTCAATTTACTACTTTCTTCAAAACCTTCCGACTTCAATGAACACAATAGCAACCTTATAATATATATTCCAACAACGTCATACTAATACCATTTCTTACTACCCATGCAAGAACGTTGTCTTTCAATATACAAAATCTTCCAATTATCAATATACACCACACGGCCACACACTATAATTTCCAACTTCCACTAATTCATTCAACTTTCACTTCTAATACAAGTTCCACCATAACTACAACTAGATTACCACATAAAATTCAATTCATATTTCCTACACATTGACACATACTCACGGCCAACTTTCAAACAACACACCCACTTCACAAACTTTCATATTTTCATAAATTCTACTCATTTCTACATATCATTTACAACCATAACACCCAAACACTAGACAACATAATTAAATCATGACTCCTACACACATATATATACATACACGGCCACCCTCTATTTTCCTTTCCTTCATGAATTTCATCCATTTTTTTTTTTTTTTTGCACACTACAACACATATAAATATTCATAACATCTAAAGGAGATGAATTCTCACCTTCTTCCTTGATCCTCCAACTTAGCCAAAGTTGTAACTTCAAGAACTTGTGTTTTCTTATTCCAATGACTACTCCACCTTGTTAAGCACCCTTTACTTGGTAGAAAAAGATTTTTGAAGAATTTTTGCAAATTTTTCTTGGGAATTTTCTCTATGGCCGAATGGCCCTTAGATTTTTCTCCTCTCTCTCTTGTTCTTGCTTTCTTGAAAATTCTAGAGATTATTGTGATAAAGATGACTTAGTCATCCTATTTAATACCATACATTAATTAGTCATGGGCCTAACCCATGTCTTATGGCGGTTGGGCCTCAATTTTTCTAAAAAAAATTCAAGCCCACTTTGTATTTTTGACTAGTTCTTGCAATTTATGAAATATTTTTCCAACTTCCAAATTTGCCCTTCGTCTTTCTCCATATTCCCACGAGTCGTATTGCAAATTTCCCTTTATGCCCTTGACCTTCCTCATTAATTTCACTTCTAAATTTTTCATAAGCAACTCATATGCTTAACAAAACAAAGGTAAGACCTTGTTTGTCATTCCCCCGCAATTACCTTGAATTGTCCGATTGTACAAAAATGCGGGATATAACATCCTCCCCCCCTTTTTGAACATTCGTCCTCGAATGTTAACCTGGCCTCATAGTGTATTATAATACTTCGGGGAGGTCTCCTTCGTAGATATCTCACACATCGCTCAACATATCCATTCTAAGAGCTTAGGTTGCCTTCAAGTCATAGGCCAATTGATTTAACTCCGAACTGGCTCTGCGTTAACAAGTCCCTCTTGTTGGTCCTTGAATCGTCATAGTCCATTTTTGGTCCAACATGTCCGCCCCTTCTGCTAGTCTAGTCCGTCTCCGCCTACATGACTTTTATAGGGTTCCTAACCACTCCACACACTCTAATTTACATTGGACTACCTAATTTCACATTTGTTCCCAGTTCCCACAATTATGAAATTTTCAACATATTTCCCAGGGGGTCACCCATCGTGAAATTACTCTCACCCTAGCACGCTTAACCTTGAAACTTTAATGCATTTCAGCGTCTTAGCGTTAGTATCTTCGCCTCCGCTCCCTCGCACTACTTATATCCCATAATATGGAACGAGTTGGGGTCTTAGCAGTTTTCAAAATGCCCGCGTAACACATCTTTTCTTTTATTTACAGTTCTACCCTCCGCAGTCTCTAGTATTCACTGTTACCTGTACGTATGGTTACTTTTCGTCCTAATTTCCGAATTCTTAATATGTTCAGCAATACAAGGGCGGCGTAGGATAAGATAGAATCCGAATCAATTGACACGCATATCATAGAAGGTGCCGGAAAAGTACCTGTGGCCGCGTCTGCGGAAGGCTCAGGGTCCTGTCGCCCTGTCAATGCATATAGACGGTGCGGAGGACCGGCGAACTAGGCGCCCCTCCTCTACCTCGGCCGCGGCCCGCTGGGGCCTGGGAAGTCTGTCCACTAGGGCGCACGGTCGACGATGAACCAAATTGTCGATCCGGCTGGCCGAGTTTGGCCTCTTCCATCCTTTAGTGGGGGCGGTCACGCACTAAATGGTCGGTTCGACCGCACAGCAAAACAACCACCCGTTTCCGTGTAACACGCCCGAATGTGGCTTGCCACACCGAGCACATCGTGGTGGGCAGCCCCGTCCTACTAAAATCAGCTCTGTACTGGGATCCTGAAGCATTGGCACTCTGATCTGGCCCCGAATAAGTAGGATGATCAAACCTTCTATTAGCGGTTCGAGGAGGTGCACTGGCCACTGATTGGCCCGAATATCCTTGAATCGCCGTGCCGCCCTCCTCTCGTATTCGCTTCTCGCCCGGAAGATCCGCCCTTTTTCCGGAGCCCCTATCCGGATAGCGCTCTCCTCCCCGTAGCCGGTATTGTTCCTCCGGGTTTTGGGCATGAGCCGGATAGGGCAATAGTCATTCCATCCTGGAGTGAAGCTGTCAGACACTCCTTAATTATATGTGGCCCCAACCCACTCACGAATCGGTGTACATGATCTCCCATATCAGCTATCATGGCTGGGGCATACCTGGCTAATGAGTTAAAGCGAAGGCTATATTCCCTGACGCTCATATTTCCCTGCTTAAGGTTCAGAAACATATCAGCTCGAGCTCGCCGGACCTCCGGCGGTAAGAAATGTCGCAGAAATGCCTCAGTAAATTCCTGCCAAACCGGGGGAGGGGCATTTGCTCCCCTTGAGGATCTCCAACTGTCATACCACAGGACTGCTACATCCCGCAATCTGTACGATGCCAATTCCACTGACTCCGTATCTGAAGCATGTATTATTCTCAGAGTCCTCAGCATCTCATCTATGAAATTTTGAGGGTCTTCTTCTGGTTTCGACCCATAAAACTCCGGTGGTCGTAGGGCGATAAAATCACGGGCCCTAGCACTTACTGCCCTGTCTCCCGAGTCCGTATCTTGCCGCTGAGCCTGTGCGGCAACTAACTGAGTCAATAGCTGGATGGCCTCTGCCATCGGCTGGCCCGGAGCTGCTGTCTCGCCCTCCGGGGCTGCCCTAGCTTTCTTCTTCGGCGGCATTACTGAAACCATAACATAGGATTAGGAAAAGAATATGGAAACCTAGTAGCATAGCTCTTATCGCACGATCTTAGAATACAAAGAAGGTCATATTTCCTAAATGCCCTGTAGCCTCCTGTTTATAAGTGTGGCGCGCTACACACCCATAAACAAGACTCTACTGGACACGGCTCGTAGACAAACCCTAGGACCGAACTCGCTCTGATACCACTTCTGTCACGACCCAACTAGGGGCCGTGACGGAACCCGATACTTGTACCGAGCACCCCTTATCTCGCATCCTATTCTCATTATCAAGTAGGCCGTAGGAGCTGTGCCAATTTTTTTTTTTTTTTTGTTACGAACATTTACATTAGCGAGCGTCATCATAAACATAGACTAGTAAACTTTGCTATCCCGTTATACAAAGAATACGAACAATCCAAGATACAAACATCTAAGCGTACACATCCGTCTACGAGCCTCTAATCATAGTACACATATACGAAGAAGGGCCGAGTCGTGTCGTGCCCGCATATATATACACAAAATAGTACCAAGGGAATGAGGCTCGGAACAACCGGAGCGCGTCAAGTCTTGCCTGGTGAGGCTTCTAAGAACCAAAACCGTCGTCCGCCGACTCGCGTGGCATGAAACGCAGCGTCCACAAGAAGGGACGTCGTACGAATAATGTACCGAGTATGTAAGGCATAAATGATAACATAGTAAATGAATATAGAGTATAAGTCATAACGAATAGATATACGAGCTTATCCCTGGTGCGTAGTAACACCGTACATGTGTATGCCCGTAGGCGGATACCATGCAAGCTTAGCCCATTTTTCGAACACGGTGTCCCGTATCCCCGTATACAAGTAATATATATACATATATATTTCTTTCTTACATTCACGTACGCCTCGAATACATCAGCTCTCCCACCCCCTCCCCAACAGTGTCCCAATACAACATGTCATATATATCATACATCGCATATACAGACGCCGCGTACGGCTCTCCCATATCCCACGTCCGGCATCCCGCGTCCGGATGGAATCCACCGAATCGGTGGTGATAAAACAGCTTGCCCTTCCCCTTTTCCCCATGTACATTTACATATACATGTACATATACATATACATATCCATGCACATATACGTGTATCATAAGGCGAGGTTACCAATGAAAAGTGTCATTATGAGAAAAACATCAAATAGGGTCATAAGGTATAGCTTCATCTACTTAGAACCTTTATAGCTCATTCCCTATGATAAAGTGGAGATATCAAGAAATCGTTTAACATTTTCATATTTTCATTTTTATAGCAGAATATAATATATCGTCAATATGTCTATCGTAGGCATTTTCTCATTTTCAACTCCATCGTTATCATTATAAGATCATATTCTTCACCTTAGTCAAGGAATCATGGACGTATGTTCTTTCTTAGCATTATCGTTGTCACGGTCATCGTAGACATATTTACATTAAGATAGTGCTGTACCTATCGTTTGATATTCGGGATAAGGATCAAAAGTTTCCTTAGGACTCTACTCCAAACAAGTCAAACGGAGCGATAGAGAAAATCCGGGAACAATGGGCCCACCTCGGGTCACATGAGGCGGCGCACACAATTTACGTGTAATACGTTTCATGACATTTCTTATGAGAGTTTTAGAGTGATCGGGTCTCATTTATGCAAGTTCTAAAGGTCTAAGAAGTTTTTCCAACATTTTACACCATTTCTAGTTCAATTCTACTGAATGAATAGTAGCGAATTTCAATCTTGGATTTCGAGAAAAGGAATGGTCCCCGAGGCCCGTATCCAACTTAGTACGTCTAAGACATGCCATAGAAGGAAGAATGAAGCCTTACATACCTCTTTCCGCTCCTTTTGCTATTCCAAATTCACGTCGCAATCTCGTCAAAATCGCAAATTGGTCGTGTTTACCAAAACTCTTATTAGGATTCTTAGAGTTAGAATCTTAAGGAAACACTTGGCTACCGAAATTTCGGCAGCACTTCCTCGTAAATATACCATCCTCAACATTCAATATAGCCAAATTTCTCATCAATCACAATCCGGGAATTCAAACCCGGCCAAACTATTAACATAATTCAACAATCACACTAGCAATTCACATATTCCATTCAAAATGCACGATCTCAATTTACTACTTTCTTCAAAACCTTCCGACTTCAATGAACACAATAGCAACCTTATAATATATATTCCAACAACGTCATACTAATACCATTTCTTACTACCCATGCAAGAACGTTGTCTTTCAATATACAAAATCTTCCAATTATCAATATACACCACACGGTCACACACTATAATTTCCAACTTCCACTAATTCATTCAACTTTCACTTCTAATACAAGTTCCACCATAACTACAACTAGATTACCACATAAAATTCAATTCATATTTCCTACACATTGACACATACTCACGGCCAACTTTCAAACAACACACCCACTTCACAAACTTTCATATTTTCATAAATTCTACTCATTTCTACATATCATTTACAACCATAACACCCAAACACTAGACAACATAATTAAATCATGACTCCTACACACATATATATACATACACGGCCACCCTCTATTTTCCTTTCCTTCATGAATTTCATCCATTTTTTTTTTTTTGCACACTACAACACATATAAATATTCATAACATCTAAAGGAGATGAATTCTCACCTTCTTCCTTGATCCTCCAACTTAGCCAAAGTTGTAACTTCAAGAACTTGTGTTTTCTTATTCCAATGACTACTCCACCTTGTTAAGCACCCTTTACTTGGTAGAAAAAGATTTTTGAAGAATTTTTGCAAATTTTTCTTGGGAATTTTCTCTATGGCCGAATGGCCCTTAGATTTTTCTCCTCTCTCTCTTGTTCTTGCTTTCTTGAAAATTCTAGAGATTATTGTGATAAAGATGACTTAGTCATCCTATTTAATACCATACATTAATTAGTCATGGGCCTAACCCATGTCTTATGGCCGGTTGGGCCTCAATATTTTTCTAAAAAAAAATTCAAGCCCACTTTGTATTTTTGACTAGTTCTTGCAATTTATGAAATATTTTTCCAACTTCCAAATTTGCCCTTCGTCTTTCTCCATATTCCCACGAGTCGTATTGCAAATTTCCCTTTATGCCCTTGACCTTCCTCATTAATTTCACTTCTAAATTTTTCATAAGCAACTCATATGCTTAACAAAACAAAGGTAAGACCTTGTTTGTCATCCCGGGTACTATGGTAGGTTGTTTGGATTGTTTGAGTATAGTAGAGATTACCTTGAATTGTCCGATTGTACAAAAACTCGGACGCGGGATTTATGGGCGGCAAATAGAGGATTCGATTACTCTAAGATTCTCACAAGTGACGCCATGAATGGTAATATACGCAAATTTGATCGGCGGGCCCACCGTTCTAATTCTCTCCTATTGTTAGTTTAGGCTTATTTTCATTCTATAATTTAAGAAAACTTTTGGACATCTTTTCGACTACTAAATAAGAATTGGCATGCGTTTTTCCAAAATATTCTTTTTCTTCAAAAACCAAGTTTTACAATATTAAAAGTCTTAATGACTAAAGCAATGACGAATACTATGATTCTTGTTCGGCTATGCCATGATACTATGACATATGACTTCAAGGTGAGACCGGACACCTTACGTCACTCCGATAAAGCATGCTATGGTATATATATATATGTATAAAAATGTATTTGGGGAAACCGGGAAAGGGCGAGTAGGAATCCGCCCTCATGTATCCGGGGCACTCTATATGATACTATGATATACTATGCTATGCTATGATCTCGCTATGCTTGATACATTATGATGATATGATTCCTATGTACGAGGAATGTACGGCCTTATGGGGTCCTTATATATATGATCCCTATGTACCGATTCTGAATCTTATTATTATTACTTATATATCTTTTACTATGTTCCATACGTACGGTTACGGACTTTACACATGACATGTTCCATATGCATCTCTCCGTTTGACTTATGATCAACAACAAGAACCCTATGCTATGATATCATGTCCAAGTTAGAGACTCCCTTATACGTTGGAATATTCTAAGTTGGTTGCGACAAGTTATGGACAAGTTTTAAAAAAACTTTTAATTTTCGGTTTTGTTGATTTTTGTTTTAATGCACAAGTTGCATATTCATCTTTTCATTGGCATGGAGTGTTCATTAATTTAAAATTTTCATAAGCAATATATGCTTAACAAACAAAAAATTTGGGATTACAAAAAGATATGAATTATGGAAAGTTGAGCATTTCATGAAAATTAAGGGCTAGAAGTGAAATTTGGAAACTTAATATTTCATGAAAATGGCCATATGTGGCCATGTGTTGGATGTGTTACAAATTTTTACACATGACATGTTCCGCCTTATTTATACGTTGGAATATTCTAAGTTGGTTGCGACAAGTTATGGACAAGACTTTTAATTATATGTGGTGAGATAATGATGACAATTCATCTTTTCATTGGCATGGAGTGTTAGGGTAAAATTGGAATAAGGAAAATTTGGGATTAAAAGTGAATTATGAAGGATTGAGCATTTCATGAAAATTAAGGGCTAGAAGTGAAATTTGGAAACTTAATATTTCATGAAAATGGCCATATGTCATGTGTTGGATGTTAAATGTGATAATTATATGTGGTGAGATAAGATGACAATTTAGTCATCTTCATCATTTAGCACCTAGAAAAATCAAGAAGCTTGGAGAAAAAAATATGGAGACTTTCGGCCATGACCATGGAAAATTGAGGTCCAAAAATTGATCACAAAAAAATATTTTCTTCTAGGTTTTCAACTCATTGGAAGGTCCTTAACAACATGGAGTAGTTGTTGGAGCAAGTAAAGCCTTTATTCTTACAAGCACACCTCTAGCCGAATGAAGAAGTGAAGTGGGAGAAGGGTAGATTTAATCTTCTTTCATGTGTTGTGAGTGATTTGTACATCTTGTGATAGGTGGAAAAGAATGAAATTCATGAAATTTATGTATGTGATGTGTGGCCGAAAAATGGGCTGATTTGGCATAGACATGTTGAACTAAGTTTGTGTAGTATTTTGGTTGTTGTTGTTATGGATTATGTGGTGAGAATGAAGGTATTGAGTGATTCAAGTTGAAGTTGTGATTGTTTTGGATTTGGCCGTGTATATGTGGTGTTGGTTAAGAATGAAGGACTAATTTTATTTAGTATGTTTGGATTGTTGTGTTGTGGATTCTATGGTGCTAAGGGAAGTTTAATGATTCAAAGTGAAGTTATAGTTGTTTGCGGCTTGTTATGGAACTTGATATAGTTTAGTGAATTTATGGAAGTAATGGATTATTAATGTAGTTTATGAATTTGGAAGGAAGAAAATGTATTATTGTGACACCTCGGAATCTTTCCGTACTTGAGTGACGAGTAGAACGATGTAGAGCTTGAGTATATGATGTGTTGATAAGTCGGGAATGACCAATCATCGGATTTTGTGGAAATAATAAAGTTGTGAAATTGCAGCCCAGTGGTCGTATATGGCACTACACGGCCCGTAAAGTGATTTACGGACCGTATAGTGCGATCGTCCTCTCAAGCGATCAAAAATCTCAAGTTTCGTTAAGTGTTGAAATGGTTAAATACGACCCGGTATACGGCCCCGTCGCCCCGGAGGGTGGACATAAGCCGGGTCGTAAACTGCCGTGTCCTTCAGCCAAACTTTCCTAATTTTTCACTTATGCTTAA
>NW_026725274.1:0-6984 GCF_029784015.1 Lycium ferocissimum
TCTAAATCAAGAAAAATAAAATTTTTCGGGGGGATACCCTCGTTTCAATTCATTGGCCCGGGTTTTCCCCGACCAGATGATGATAGGGAGATGGGGGCATAGTTTTGGGGGAGTGGTTTAAAACATTTGATCAAAGATTCCCGGTTTCCACTACGCGGGGGATGGACATCTCCAAAACCGGCTCAAGCTTAGAATTTTAGGGCCAAAGAAGTGCAGGGGGGGAGCGGAAAGGGGGGCGAGCAAGAGGGCCGACCCCTCCCCGGGTGTTAGTAACGAGAAAAGGGGGGGTCGAAGCAATCTTATTCCGAATTGGGTGAAACGGGGTGACTGGGCACCCCCCGGGTTTTTGGGTTGGAGATTTGACCGCCTATTTATTCGTAGGGGGTCGAGCCCCGAAAATTTTTCGGGTTCCTATTTTGGAGGAGATCCCGCCGAGGAGACCCCCTTTTCCCTAATGTCCAAAGGTGGAGGCCACCGTGCCAAACGCCAGGCTCGAGTTGCTATGCCTTTCGGGCTTGGGCAAAAGGAGTTGCCCCGCCCGTGGGAGCGGGAGAAAAGGGCCTACCCCCGGTGGGATCCGCCCGGTTCTTCTTCATCCGTGCCCCCCCGAAAGGGGACCCCCACTTCAAAAAAAGTCATGGTGGGGGAAAAGGGCGTTTGGGCCGGGGCTCCCCCTTTAATCCCTTTGCCCAGGGGATTTTGAGTTTTCCCCCCCCCCCCATACGGTTACTTTAAAAATCCTTATTCTCTTATGAGGGAGCGTTGATTGATGGGGGGCCCATTTGTCATATATCCCCCCTTATATTGTGGTCGATTGGGGTGAAACCCGAGCCAATCAAACCTTTTTAGGATCTACCCTTTTTTGGGGACCCGATAATAGCTAGACAAGTGTATAAAAATTGTGTGATTGTGGTATTTGATCGCCCCAATTCAAACCCATCCGATCGAGCCAAAATTTTGAGATGGATTTGGGCATGGGGTTTTGGCCTCTTTTAACCTTTAATGTAAATTACAGACAAAGATGGTTCGATTCCAATTCCCGGAGAACCGTTGCTTGAATGGGAAGTGGTACAATATCCCCAAGAGGTAGGTTTATTTCCTACCCAAGGCGATAATATGATCGCTAAAGGCTATATTTATCATCTAGCTCTGGGTTTATGACACCCAAGCAAAGCCGCCAACTATTCAAATATCCTGTGAATAAAAATGGAATTTCCGTACGTATATCCGGATGAACTCTGTGTCTCCACCGGAGCTAGACATTAATTTTACTATCAAGGTCACGACACCCAACTATATCTATTCCTCCTTATAGAATGGTCCTAGCGGAATTGAAAGAGCTAAAGGCACAACTGAAAGATTTTCTCGAGAAGGGATTTATTAGCCCCAGTTCATCGCCATGGGAGCACCTGTCTTATTCGTAAGAAAGAAGGATGGTTCTTTACAAATGTGTATTGACTATAGGCAGCTAAACAAGGTGATGATCAAGAATAAATATCCTCTTCCTAGAATCGATGATTTGTTTGACCAATTACAGGGTGCTAGGAGGTTTTCTACAATAGATTTGAATCGGGGTGTATCGCAAGTAAAGTTAGAGAAAACATTCCGAAGATTTTCGCTTTGAACCCGATATAGGCATTATGAATTTCGGGCAATGTCATTCGGTCGACTAACGCTCGACAGTTGTTTATGAATTTGATGAATAATGTGTTCAGACCCTTCTTAGATATATTTGTGATCGTGTTCATCGATGATATCTTGGTATATTCCCGGTCAGAGGCAGAGCATGCAGATGATCTACATACTATCCTTAGAATTCTTTGGACTCGTGAATTGTATACTAAATTTTCAAAATGCGAGTTCTGGTTGAATTCTGTAACTTTTCTAGGTCATATTATCTCAGTTGATGGCATTCGAGTTGATACTCAGAAGATTGAAGGCGTGAACATGGCCAGGCCTACTAACACCTACGGATAGTCCGTAGTTTTTTCAAGTTTAAGTGGTGATTATAGAAAGTTTGTGGAAGGATTTTCTTATATTTCTATACCATTGACGAAGTTAACTCAGAAATCTGTAAAATTTCAATGGACCGATGCTTGTGAATGCAGTTTCCAAGAATTGAAAGATAGACGGACTTCAGCCCCAGTCCTGACGCTTCCTAAAGTATCAGAAGGTTATGTTATATATTGTGATGCCTTCGGTGTTGGGTTGGGATGTGTGTTTGTCACGACCCAACCTGAGGGCTGCGACGAGCACCCGGGGCTATCCCACCCGGGCACCCCTTAACACACTTATACGTCACCTTCTAGGTGAGCCACATACTTATATCATACTTTTCATTCATCATTCTAATCTCATCGGGCAACAACATAGTTATATCATCAATAACATCTATGCCCATATAAATGTACATGCGCCGACAAGGCGATCAAAACAACATCCCAAAATATAGGCCGACAAGGCCGAACATATCTAAACATATACACAATGTTTACGAGCCTCTAAGAAGGGTACATCATATCATAACATATGGGCGGGACAGGACCCCGCCGTGCCCATGAATATGTACACAAAAGAATCTGTACCAAAAGTCAACGCCTCTCCAAATGAAATGGAGCTTTGCTATGTAGTCCCTGAGATAATACAGCTATGGATCAAATCTGTCTCCCTGGCCACCTACGGGCATGACGCAGCGTCCACAAATAAAAGGACGTCAGTACGAAGAATGTACTGAGTATGTAAAGCATGATCAATATCAATATGGTAGCATAATGGATAACATATGAAATACATAAGGTGGGAGATAATGGCATCATCATCATAGCACTTACCTGCCTTCCATAGGGACGTTCCATTTCTATTTCGTACTCGCGTATATACATTCGTATTCTTGCTCATTTACCTTTCGTATCTACTTTCATATTCGTATTCATGTCTCCTTTCATACTCATGCTCATATCATATACGTTGCATGTTCATAGTCCTTACTTGGCACTTACATAGTCTTATCATATTCGTACTCTAATGGATGTCATATACATAGCATATCCGTACTCATATAGATATCATACATATAGCTTACTCGTACTCATATAGATGTCATACGTATAGCTTATTCGTACTCATATAGATATCATACATATAGCTTATTCGTACTCATATAGATGTCATACATATAGCTTTTATATAGCTTACCCGACCACGAAGGTTCGGTGTTTCCGTGCCGCCCTACCAAGGCTCGGTGCCCGGCCCTACCAAGGCTCGGGGTTGTTCGTACCAATGCCGGTGGTGCGCGCGCATCATTATATATATAGATATACATACTCATTATATTCTACCCGGCCATATAAGCTTGGGGTTCACAATAGCCTCTCATGGGCACACATACATATATACATATACATTTTTATCATATTCTACCCGGCCCTATAAGCTCAGGGTTCACAATAGCCTCTCATGGGCACACATACATATAAGCTCATATCTATCTTTAGCCCTCTTTCTATCGTTATTCATTACCTTCTATCCTTAGAGTATTACTCGTCGTATAAGGAACTTAGTACAATCATATCATTTGAGCATCATTAGCTTAGTAGCTTCTCGAGCTAGGATCATTAGAGAGTATCATGAACTCATAAGAAGATGAACATTTGGTCAAAGAACCATGCCTTATGAAAGAAGGGTTTGCCTTACATACCTTCTCGTGCAATTATTCTATCACTTGAGCGTTCTTCTTCAAGGCTCCACGTTCTACCTTCATTCAAGTGCATACTCATATTAGATGATGGATAGCATTTAGCATTAACGACTAATTCTAGAGAAAATCGGACAAAGATCTCCTTTATTTATACGACTTCCTCGTATTACATATCAACTCCCACACATCAATAACAAAATTCACAACATCATCATAATAGCCTTTAGTCATCCACATTACTCTTACTTCACAATTCACTTCAATTTTCCATATTCATAGTCATAACTTGACAACACGTTCATTCGCATACAATGTCGATTTCCATACTCTCAATATTATTTATAACATGATTATATTCATAAATCATCAAGAAACATAACTCGTTCCAAATGTTTACTCAAAAGTGCTACTATTCACACATTCATGACCCATTACTTATATTCTTTTGTAATCCAAGTGTTTCATCTTCCAAATACTTTAAACAAAATGGAAACATCATAAAACTTACCTTAGGTGGTGTAGGATTGAACCTTGGTTGCATATACCTCACTTGAGCCAAACCCTAGATTTTCCTTCACTTGATTTCCTTGTCTTTGATGAACTTTAATGGGTTCTCTCACTTTGATTCACTTGTTTTGATGATAATCACCTTTGGTTTTCCTTTGAATTCTTGTTCATGAAATATATATAAAGCCACACCAGAAGTCTTAGAAGTAGTGAGATGTTGGAAATGAAATAATGAAGTTAGGAACACATTTAAAGACTTGAAACATTTCAGTCCGTCGGGTGTTCCACGGACTGTTCCACGGTCCATGGAACCCATCGTGGTCCGTGAAAATGGTCGTGGTTCATGACCAGTCAGTTGGCTTTTCTGCTGGCAGTTCCACGGACCCATCCACGGTCCGTGGAACACACTGTTGGCCGTGAAACTCACTGCCACACCAAGTTTGATCCCGTCGTCTCGTTTGATCTCCAATCCTTATGGAACCTTCTTAGCACTTGTTTATCACTTCATTAACAATCTAAGGGGCGTTATAACTCTTTCCCAACACATCATTAAGTTGTCATCAACTTACTACTCGTAAATCCTCTCCAAAACTTATCGCTTACATGGCCTTCTCTTGGCAACTTTCTCGTCTAACATCGAATGTCTTCCAAATCTTATTTACAATCATTAAATGCTATTTCTTACTTATCAAAACATCGTATACTTCGTATTCCTCATTATCCCACTCACTGTGCATCAATGGAAAATTTTTCGAGGTGTAACAGTGTTGATGCAGCACGGAAGGGTCATAGCCTATGCTTCCAGGCAGTTGAGGAAACATGAGAAGAATTACCCGACCCCTGATCTTGAATTAGCTACGGTTATTCACGCACTAAATATGTGGAGACACTTTTTGTATGGTGTACATGTTGATATTTATACAGATCACAAGAGTCTCCAGTACATTTTTAAGCAAAAGGAGTTGAATTTACGGCAGAGGCGATGGTTAGAATTATTGAAAGACTATGATGTGAATATTCTATATCATCCGAAAAAAGCAAATGTGGTGGCTGATGCTCTTAGCCGTAAATCTATGGGCAGCCTAGATGATGTTCAGTCGGAAAAGAAGGAATTAGTCCGTGAGCTCCATCAATTAGCTAGCCTAGGAGTTCGTTTAATCGGTTCGGGCAACGCAGGAATTGATATTCGCAACCTAGCTGTTTCATTCCTGGATATGGAAGTGAAAAGGCACCAATATGAAGATCCCCGGTTAAGTCACTATAGGGGTATATTTCTTCAGAAGGAGAAGTCACTATTTGAGATTTTTGCAGATGGAGTTCTCAGGTACCGAGGCAGGCTATGTGTTCTAGATGTTTCGGGACTACGTCGTCAGATTTTGAAAGAAGCTCATTATTCTCGATATTCTATTCATCCAGGAGAAACAAAGATGTATCATGATCTTAGGTCAGTATACCGGTGGGACGGAATGAAGAGAGATATAGCGGAGTTTGTAGCACAATGCTTGAATTGCCAACAAGTGAAAATTGAGCATCAAAAACCGGGAGGATTATTACAAGCTATGGAAATTCCAACCTGAAAAAGGGAGGTGATCAACATGGATTTTATTGTAGGTTTGCCTCATTCTCGGCGTAAGTATGACTCCATATGGGTAATCGTGGACGGTACTTACAAAAATCGACATTTTTCTTCCGGTCAAAACTACATATTTAGCAGAAGATTATGCAAGGCTGTATCTTAAAGAAATAGTGCGACTTCATGGCATTCCTGTATCTATTATCACTGATAGGATGGAAAACATAACTTACACTAGAAGAACTTCACCCCACTCAACTTCTTCCAAGACCAAATTTATCACAACATTAAGTAGAGACAAGAACAATCCTTCTCCATGATTTAGCTTGGGGTTTTGGAGTTTAATCCTCTTTTGTGATGGTGTAGAATATTTTGGAATGGTGGAGAACCTTCAAGAATATTCTTATAGTGGAGAGAGAAGTGTGAAAAATTCTAGAGAGGTGTGGAGAGGTTAGGAGAGTTCTAGAGGATTTTGGAGTTGAAAAAAATGACTAAAATGAAGTGTAGAGGCCCTTTTATAGATGCCAAATTCGGATTGGGCTGGGTCAAAACATAAGTGGGCACAGTGGATTTTTCGGATTTTCGCCCAGGTTCGGGTTCCTCTGACTGTCCGTTTTAAAATGCCCTCCTGCTCCAATGTCGCATTGACGAACGGTGTGTTGCGTTGGAAACTAAACTCAACGACATTCATTTTAGGCTTTATAAACACCTTAAAACTCTTAATATACCCGAAGATATACCCCTCCAAATTTGACCCAAAATTTTATCCAGAATTCTGCCAACTTTTTTTTTCAAATTTTTGACAAACTTATTTTCTTCGATTTGCTTGATCCCAGAATCTTCCGAAACTGTCCATACATGATATTTATCATTTATTATACATGATAATGGTCATGTCCTTTGTTTTTAAGGTTGTCCTTCCCGGTTACGACTTACGAGATCGTAATTCATCTTTTACTTCATTGTTACGTACTTCCCATGGCTTGTACCTTCTAAAACTTCATGGGACGTCTCCGATACTCCATTAATACGGTGAAGTAAGTGGCATGCTCATACTCTGAAAGTGCGAGGTGTAACATCCTTCCCCCCTTAGAAACATTCGTCCTCGAATGTTGTAGCTTGCGAGCCTATGATGCTATCATTAATTTCTTGAAATAGTTATCCTCTTTTAGTTCCTGATCTCTATGCTTTTATACTATGGGGTCTT
>NW_026725275.1:0-11238 GCF_029784015.1 Lycium ferocissimum
TAGCCTTGTTAAAGGCGCCGAAATTGGAAGCAAATTTCTCCACAAATCTTCTCGTAATAACCACCAATCCCAGAAACTACGTACTCCGTAGGCGTCGTAGGCCGGGCCAATTCTTCACGGCTTCGATCTTCCGGGTATCCACCCGATGCCGTCGCTCCAATAATATGTCCCAAGAATGCCACCGATGTCACCGAATTCACATTTAGAAAATTTTGCATATAATTTCGATGTCGAAGTACCCCAAGTACCGTCCTCGATGATCCGCGTGCTCTTCTTCTCGACCGAGAATAGACCGTAATATCATCAATAAATACGATCACGAACATATCCAAGAACGGTCCGAATACCCGATTCATAAGATCCATGAATACCGCCGGAGCATTCGTCAACAAAAGACATAACTCGAATTCATAATGCCCATACCGGTCCCGAATGCCGTCTTGGGAATATCTCGCTCCCGTACTCGCACTGTGGTAACCCGACCGCAGTGTCTATCTTTGAAAACATTTAGCTCCCCGCAACCGGTCAAACAAATCATCAATCCCGGGGAGGGGTATTTATTCTTTATAGTTACCTTATTCACCGCCGATAATCAATACACATCCGCAGCCGACCCGTCTTTCTTTCTCACAAATAATACCGGTGCTCCCTGTGGTGACGTGGCCGGGTCGGATGAAGCCCTTCTCTAATAAATCTCTCACTCGCTCTTTCAATTCTTTTTAATTCTGCCGGTGCCATTCTCAGGATTTAGAGGAATAGATATAGGCCGGGTGTCTCATAAAAGACACTATAGTGAATTCTATCTCCTTTTTGCAGAAGACCGGCTCGGCTCCGGGAATTCATTAACCACCGACCATTGATAGCCGGTGTTTCAAATTTTAGATTATGTACGCGAACCAGATGATAAATATAGCCCTTTCGATCATTTTTCTTGCCTTGAGGTATGAAATAAACTTACCCCTCGGCGAGAGCGTATTATCTCGCCCACTCTATAACCGGCTCACTCCGGGAATTAGAAGCTGACTTTCTTTTCGACAATCAACATTAGCATAACAAGAAGCCGTGACCCATTCCCGTAATAACATCAAATTCCGATCATATCTAGCTCTATCAAATCTGCCTTAGTGCAACGATCACCGACAATTATCGAACAATCTTTATACAATTTTAATCGTTATAATAGAATCCTCACCGGAGTGGCTACCCCAAATGGTTCTATTTGTTGGCATTCTATCCCAATTTTATTAGCAACAAAGAGGGAAATATATGATAAAGTAGAACCGATCTATCAAGGCATATACAGCTCGAGAGAAAACCAATAATGTACCTCGTAACCACGTTAGGCGACGCCTCCCCGATCTTGACGGGCCGGCAGCATATGCGGTTCGAAGGACCGCTAGAATCGGACGCCCCGCCACGGCCTCTACCGCGGCTCCGCCGGTGGCGCATCACCTCGCCCGCGGCGCATAGCCATCGATGATGAAGATGAACCGAAAGAATCGAACCCCGTAGTCGCGCCGCACCACGCCGCACGCCCCCACGCGGGCAATCTCTCGCCAGGTGGCCCCGACGGCCACAAATAAAGCAAGCACCTGTAGCCCGATAGCACTCTCCAGGGTGGTGTCTCCCACAAAGGCAACACGGAGGTCTAGGTGGCCTCAACTGACCGGTACCTCTGCCCGTCTGTGAGCCCCCCCCGGAGCTCGACCCGCTCCCCGAATATCCTAAGATCGTGGCCGGCTCCCCGCCCGTAACCTGGGGGTGTACTCCGGCCGGGCCGGGAGGAATATCTCGGTGGCCGTGCCGCCGAGGTCGTCCGCCCCCGAGAATCTCCGAATACCCGGCCGACCCAGCCCTCTTGGGCCGGCTCCCCGTCATAACTCCCCCGCGGGCCGGCGCCCCCGCGTCGCTCCTCCATGCCCCGGGCGTACGCCCGTACTCGTGCAATGTCCATGCCGGCCGAGAAGCCATCGCCATACACCGTCAATCAAATAATATCCAACATCACATACTCGGTGCACTCGATGAGCCATGTCGCCCAATATGAGGAGCGTATTCCGGCCAAAAATCAAACTCAGCCGTACTCCCGGACACTCCTACCGCCCCCGCCTCGCTAAAAATGCACCGTGAACCCCGGCTCGTCTAGTCTCTCGGGGGTAGAAAATGGCCAAGAAAGGCCTCCACGAACTCATCCCATACCACCGGTGGAGCACCCTCACCTCTAGACAGCTCCCCATGACTCATACCACCGGTCGCTATGTCGTGCGGCCCGATAAGACGCCAACTCTACCGACTCAGTCTCGGAAGCCCCGACAAGCCGCGCCGTGCGCCGCATCTATCGGATAAACTCCCCGAGGGTCCTCTCGGGCTTTGACCCGAAAACTCGGCGGATTACGGTGTCAAGAAATAGCGAGCCTTCCGACCGGCCACGTCCGCCCGCATAATCATCTCCGATCCCTCGTGCCTCGGACCCGCCCTGCTACCGCTCCGTCAATAGCCGAACAGCCGTCCTCATAGCCCCCGTCCTCCGCCCCCCGGCCGAGGAGCCGGAGGCTCGGCACTCGAACCTCGGGGGCGGGCGGTGGAGCCGCCTCCCCGTCCCGCGCCTCGCCGCCGCTCCGTGCCCCTCTCGATGGTGATGGAGTGGCGGAACCGGCCGACCGGGGCACAATCTCCGCTCGAGCCGAGCACGGGCCCTAGTAACTCTCGTCGGGGCCCGACCGGTCTCTCCTCGCCAAGGTAGACTTGCCCTTCGGGCACTGCCGCCTTTCTCGAGGCATCGCCGAAAACATAGCAATTCGTTAGAAAGAAGTCATCCTAATAATACCGCTCTATCGCACGATCTAAGATCGAAAGAAGACAACATCCTAAATGTCCCGTAGCCTCCTCGTTTATAGATGTGGTGCACAACACACCGATAAACAGACTCTACTAGACACGGTGCCGTAGACATTCCGAGGACGAACCGCTCCGATACCACTTTTGTCACGACCCAACCCCGTAGGCCGTGACTTGTGTCCGAATTGACACTCATACGTACCCGACACTCGTAATTAGCATACTATCTCGCACAATCATACATAATCGCATATAGCCTCAGATTATCACAAAATAGTCAACATATGTCAGAAAAGCCGGCTAGGCTGTCATAATGTACAGAATCTCGAAATATGCACAAAGGCAAGCCGACTAGGCTGCCGTGGCGGGTGACCGCCCAAACATATAACACACACACATAGATGTACGTATATAGCTATACCCACGTACATGTCCACGTACCTCTAAACGAGTAACAAAATCATATGACGGGACAGGCCCCGTCGTACCCCCGAATAAATATATACATATGCATCGAAAAGTATATATACCAAAATATCGGCTCCGAACGGGAGCACTCCGTATAGCAGAATAGGTGTCCTAGGCGGGTGGATCACCAAGCCGAGCGTACGCACTGCGGCATGAAACGGCCCTCGAAGAAAAAGGGTCAAGACGGAATATGTATCGAGTATGTAAAGCAAGGAATATAGTAACCATAATAACAAAATACGTAAAATAGATATGATATGCAAAATGTCAAAATATTTAATTAAAAATAAATCATGCATAGGCTCTTAGAACGATGGTCGCCCGCCGCCGACGGCGCCATACCACAATCACATCACACCAGAAAGTTTCATATCTCCGTAACCCGACATATCCCCGTAACACATCATAGCCAACCATAACACCATACACAACATAACACCAAATATAAACGGAACCCGGCCCTCTCGAGGGGAGCTCGGCGAACCGTAACACAACATCACACCGAATATATCATAATGCGCACGAAATATAACCGGCCCGGATCCGGTGAACGAGGTAATAACCATAAGCACGAGCGGAGTCGTGAGTAACCATATGCATAAAATCATAATTATAACTCATTAAGTAAGTAAGAAATCCATATGCGGAAGTCAAAGTGAAAATAGTATTAAATTTTTCCGAAGGTCATTAAGATAAGCATAGAAAAGCCGCGGGCCCCACGGACGGGTGCCGACCCCATCCGAGCCCGACTACGAGAGTTAGGGGAATGTTATGTCTTATGAAGTTACCTATTATGTTTCGGGGCGATCCGAGCTCATCGGCAAAAGTTACGAGCGTTTGAAGTTCGGAACCTTTTTGTAGCAAAATTCTTTATAAGACTTTTGAAATTCAATCTTTTTAAAAACATAAGAATCTTAGTTTGATTACATTAAAGAGCAAGTCTTTAAGGATGAATAAGGTACATATCTAAGCTCGGATCCTAAGAGCGGAATTACCCCGAGGCTCGGGTCATAGCCTAGTAGCACTAAGACATGCCAAAGAAGAGAAAGTGATGCCTTACATACCTCGTCCGCTCGCAAGCTAAGTCAAGCCTCAACTCTCGGATGCTCCAAGATCTACATAACACCAATATACCAAACATTAGCCATAAGCCTTTAGGCACTCAATTTCAAACGAACATTAAATTCTACAGAAATTTCGGCAGCATTTCCCCTATAAATACACCAACCCCGAGATTTCAACTCGGCTAATTTCAACAACAACCAAACTACAATATCAATAATCAATTCACAATGCATTCCAACATTAATAGTTCTTTCTACATGACTTCAACAACACTCATAACATTCCAACAACACTCATAATATAGTCACTTCAACTACTTACGTTCAATCTAATATCCGCGTTTATACATTCGATTACTAATCCAAAACCATTCAAACAATATTCAAGAACGTTTTAAACAATTCATACAATTTTCCAAACAACCCAAATAAGGCTCCAACTCACCCGAATTTGTCTCCAAACCCAAAAACAACATGATCTACATTCTTTCCTTCCAAATTCATGAATTACACTAATAATCCACACATTAACAATGCAATTCTCATAAATACAAAAATCACATAAAATTCGCATGAGCTTCCAAATCATCCCACAACTAACATAACATTATTTTGAATCATTAAACTTGCATTTTTCCTCATAAAATCCATAACGATGACAACGATAATACTAACGACGATTTGTTCATCACAACTACACAAAGGGGACCATACGGCCAACACCATACCCACACACAAAGATGATTTTCATTATTTTCTTCACTCTACAACAATCAAAACATGCTAAATAGAATTAATTCACTACTCTTAGAACAACACATACATGCACGGCTATACCCCATATGCACGGCCCAACTTCAACTCAACTTCTATCATGAATTTCTTCCATTTTAGCATACTACAACACATATAGACCATTCATAACACATAAAACAAGATTAGAACTCACCTTTCTTCTTCAACTTCTCAACTTGCCTAAAGTGGCGGATAGAGAAAACGAGCAATCTAACGCTCCCAACAACACTTCCACGTTAATGAGCACCCTTGAATTAGCAAGTTTGCTTGAAGAATTTATTTTTTTGATGGCTTAAAAATTGTCTTGAATTTCTAGGGTATGGCCGAATGGCCCTTGATTTCTCCTCCAAGGTTTTTTTTCTTGATTTACTAAATGAGGAAGATGACTTATTAGTCATCTTTTAATTCCCCAATTTTTAACCCTCCATGTGGCCATGGTCCACCCCAAGGTGGCCGGCCACATGGCCACTTATTTCTTTTTTTTTTTTTTTTGAATTTTCCAACTTTCCAAAAATAGCACACTTACTAAAAATGGAATTTGACTCCAATGTTTCCTTAACATTTTCATACCATTAAAATCATACACAACTTAAGCCTTTAAGACAAACAAAAGTCTCTACTTCATTTCTCGGGGTAGTCTTGTCCCCAGCTTGTCGTAATTCACTCATGTTGTCCCGTTGTTCAAAATACGGGATATAACAGGTATGTTGAGTGATATTGACCGCTAGGTATTTGTCCGCGGTATGTTGAGTGATATTGACTCACTGGGTATTTGTCCGCGTATGTTGAGGATATTAATGCCGGGTATTTATCCAGGTATGTTGAGTGATATTGGCCACTGGTACTTAGCGCAGGTATGTGTATATGTGACATTGGGCGTGCCGGGTACTTGACATGGGTATGTGTATATGTGATTTTGACGTTACGGATTATGATCGGCCGGTTAGTTCCTAAATTCATATGATTTGTATTTTTGAAAATAAACATTTTGGTATTTCGGATATGCATTTATTTCGGTACTTCGTTTCGATTATGACTCGGTTACGCTCGTATTTTACTGCTTTTTCCCGGCTATTGTGCTCTTTCGTACACTTCGTACTTCGGTTATGACTTCGTTTTCTGTATCTTCGGCTTTGCATACTCAGTACATATTCCGTACTGACCCCACTCTTCGGGCCGCGTTTCATGCGCGCGGTACCACCGGATGAGTAAGTGATGTTAGCGAGAAGATGTTCCGAACATCGTGAGCTCCATTCCTCGAATGCTTCTTGAGGTTAGAGTGCTTTTGCATGGTATCTCGAGTTATGGTAGAGACTTTGCGGGATTGTCGTGTGTATAAGACGTCAGTTTGTAGGCGTCTATGTAAGCCGGTGTATTATTATGCATTATGTTACGGATTTGTTGTGACTACAGATTTTATTTGATTTGAAAAAGACGAAAGGCATGTTTGTTTTCAAAAAAATTTCGTTATGTGCTTATGACATGTATTGTGGGCCCAGTACGATTATGAGTATTATGCAAGTCTGCGGGTTCGCTCGGCACTAGGTAAGGGTCGGGTGCCCATCACACCCTATCGGATTAAGGGTGTGACAATAAGGACTAATGACGTTGACCATGGAACCACAAGTGAGTCCTAGCACAGTGTGTCCCCCGGATTGCATGTGCCGAGCATACTATTCGGACGTTAAGGGATATGTTGCGGGCACGTGATATAAATTCAGTTATAAATGAGATAATCCGTCGGCCACTTGTCGAGATCGCTTAAAATAATAACTACCATTCTAGCATCAGATGACCGTATAAGGCTTCGTGTGGCGAGGAAGTGCGGGTCACTTGGAATTGGGCGGGTTCGATGTGGGCGAAACTAGTTGGTCGGGCCGGTGCGATTCGGCAAGTAGTTGACAAGTGAAACTGGTCGGGGAGCGGTTATTAGCGACTGGGAGCGGCAAGTCCTTGTCGATGCTCGACGTCGACACCTAGAGTTCCAGGTCGACGATTGGGTATCTTCGGAGGTGTCACCCTTGAAGGGGGTTATGAGATTCGGCAAAAAAAAAAGAAGCTTAGTCCGAGGCGTATTGGACCTTACCAGGTCGACCGTAAAGTAAGCCAGGTTACCTACAAGTTAGACCTACCACCTAAATTGGAGGCATGCGTCCAGCCTTCCACATGTCAATGCTTCGTAAAGGTATAAAGCATCCATTCAACAATTCACATGCATTTATATCTAAGTGACAGTGGATGTATCCTACGAGGAGCAACCGGTAACCACCGACCATCCGTTGAGGGAGTTGCAGCATCTGAATACATAGCTTCGTTGAGGTATTGCAGCAAGGCAATAATAGGGGTCAGAGAAAACAAAGAGTACCCGTATTTTCTATACCATAGGTCAAAACTTTATGGTTATGCCTAGTCGATAGCTGAATGATGGTGACACGTATAAAATAGACTTCCTCAAGTGTCATGAGATCACAGATTCTTACTGACATTCAGAGAATTTAATGGTTCTGGGAGGAAATATATCCGTATTATATGCCTATTATCTCCCAATATCATGAATATAGTTATTATTTCGGGACACAAGGTTGAGACTCTTTGACCTTCTAGATTTACTGTACATAAGTTGCTTTAGGATTTATTGGCATAGAATATTAAGGAAAAGTTCGGGGTCAAAAGTGAACTATTTGGAAGTTAATTAATTTTCATGAAATAGCCAAATATGGCCATTTGGCTTCCACCAGCTGGGTGCCACCTATGAATTGGCCAAATAAAAATTCATCCAAGAGTATTGGCCAAGGTATTAATTCGCTTAATAACATATGTATATAATAAGACGACCAAGCAAGTTATTTAGTCATCTTTTTACAAGTCTAGAAACTTGAAGAACATGGAGAAAGTGGAGAGAGAGAATTCGGCCATGGCCGTCGAATTTGACCCTCCAATTTGATCCCTAAAAATTATTTTCTTCTATGTTTTCCACTCACAGCGTCCTAAACAACATGGAGTAATTGCTATAGCAAGAAAACCATTCATCTTTACAATTCTCAACTCAAGCCATGCTTGAAGAACTATGGAAAAGGTGTTTTAATCCTCTTTTCTACGTGTTACGAGGGTCGCGTATGTTGTAGTAAGTGGAAATGGATGAAATTCCTGAAAATAAGGATGTTGGTACGTGGCCGTGTATACGTGCGTCTGACAGGTGAGACGAACTAATTTTGTTTAATGTTTCGTTGTTGTCGTATGGATTCCATAATGAAAATGATGATTTCGTAATCCAAATCGGGTTGTAATCGTTTGTAGGTCATATGAGCAATGGTCACATTTTATTATAGTTTTTCAGATTATCGAGGTTATCGTTGATTAAGGCGGAATGTTGGGCGTAATTTATGAATTTGGAAGAAAGTATGCGGATGTTGTTGTTCTCGGGTTGGAATGGTTTTCGAAGTATGGTGTTTTAATTGGGGTTGTTCTCAAATATTGCGTGAATTGTTTAAAATGTTCTTGAATATTGTTTGTATGGATTCGGACTAGTATTCGAATGTATAAGTCATGGATATTGGTTTGAAATGTAGGCGGTTGAATGGAATATAATGGAATGTTGTTGAATTCATGTAGAAAGTAGCTACTAACGTTAGAATGCGCTTGATTCGAGTATCGATGTTGTTAGCGTGGCTGCGGCATTGCTTCGTCGGGATGCACCCGTCGAGTCAATTCTCGGGTTGTTGTATTTATAGGGGAAATGCTGCCCAAATTTTTGTAGAATTTGGTGTTCGTTTAGAATCGGGTTCCTAAATGCTTTTAGCTAATATTTGGTATTTAATGACATATCAGAGATCTTTGGGAAGTCCGCGACATAAGTTCGATTAGTTTCCGAGAAAGGCATTTATACGCGAAGTTTTACCCTTCTTTCTTTTGGCATGCCTTAGTTGTAATTAGGCTATGATACGAGTCTCGGGGTAACTCCATTATTAAGATCCGAGCACGTATACGATTCTTATTCACTTTCGATGCTCACGTCTTAATATGGTCAAATTATGGCTTTTAAGTCTTTTGTATTGCATTGTATTTCAAAAGTCGCATAATGAATGTTGCTTTTTAAAGGATTCCATAACTACGAACGAATCGTAACTTTCTGCGACGAGCTCGGATCGCTTCGAAACGTTCGTAGGAGATTCATAAATTTACCAAGGTCTCCAACTTTCATAGACGGACCTCGGATTGGTCCGATACTCGTCCGTGGGCCCCGAGACTTTCCTTTGTATAATGCTAACGACTTTTGAAAAGATTTAGGTGACTATCGTTTTCCTTTGGACGGATTACTTACTTCATCGTTTGCGACGATTATGCCCCTAATTTGCTTAATTTACATAGGGTTTTGATACGTATTTAGAGCCCAAATTCCTTTTTAATGTTTCGAACCCATTCAAGAAACTGGTTTAACCCTTTCCCCTTTGGTTTTTTAAAATGAGGTCTCCATTTTTCCCATCGAGTCCAAAAAAGTTTTAAATTGATATTTCCCTCACCGCCTCATTCGTTTTTACATCCTTCCCGAGTCCCGGGGTTAACGTGGCACTATGTTTTTTTTTTGGGGAAAGGTTTTTGTCCCGTTTCCAGGCCCGGGGTTCCGTTTATTTTTTTATGGGTTTATCAGGGTGTGCGTGTGTTAAAAAGGGGTTGCCGGGTTACAGATATGAAACCTTCCGGTGAGGTGTTAGGCGCCAACGCGGGGGGCGACCATATTCAAAGGCCCCATTATTTATTTTTTTAGAGTAATTTTTTATACCCGGAATGTTTTACGTACGGTTTTGATTATGATCCGTTTACTATATTTCAGCTTGAAACCCGACTTTTCCTCCCCCCTTTCTTCGGGGTCGGTTTCTCCCCGCGGTACGATACTTTTTGGAGATCCACCCTTTGGGACCCCTTTTTGCTTGAGCGCTCCTTTTCCCCGAGCCTATACTTTGCCCGTTTTTATTGTACATATGCATATGTTTTTTTGGGGGGGACGGGGGGGCCCCGTCCCGTCAATGTTTTGTTATGACGAGGTCCCAGACAATAGGGGGTAGGGTACCTTTTTCCTTTTTGGGGATTGTTTTTGGGCGTCCCCCCCCCCCTTCGATATTTTGGGGTTTTAGTGATGCATTTGGGAAGGGTTTACCACACATGATGTAGGTTTATGACAAGGGGGGGGACGTAATATTCGGGATGTATAAGATTCCATACCCAGGTCCCATGTTCCACATTGATATGTATAACGTTTTAGGCCCATTATGGTTAGGGGAAGGCTCCCGGGGGCCCCGCTCGGCACAGTCACCCACGGGGGGGGCTAAAAAAAGTCCAAGGGCGTTTTGAGATTTGGCGGGGGGGAAACTTTGTCCCCGACATGGGGTTTGGGAAAATTTTGCGCAAAGAGGCAAAGTTTTTACGAATTAGACTATCCCGATTTGGAGTCGTTCCCGTTTTTTGTCTCGATGCTTCGAAAAATGTTGGGGAAACCATGGATTTTCCGAAAGAGTCCAAGTGATGGTTGACTTATGAAGAAAAACCCTTTTCCTTTAGACAAAAAAGGGCTTAGAAACAAATCGGTTAAGATTTTTTAGAAACAACAACCGAGAAGAAATGAAGGGGGAAGAAATCATGAAATCCCAAATACCCCACCCTTTTTCCCCCCAAAGGGGGCAAGAGAGACATCAAGATCATAAGGTATGTATGTTACACCCCAAAGGGGGCCACGGCACCCTGCTAACCCCCCCGGCACCCCCTTTAAAATACTTTCACGTTTCATCTAGGTGAGCCGAGGCAAATCATACTTTTCATTCGTCATCATTCTAATATCATGGGGGACAATTCATTTATATCAACACTAATAACTATGCCCAAATAAATGTACATAAGCCGACGAGGCTAATAAAGTAATATCCAAAATATACGAAAAAGGCCAAAACATCAACCATAATACCGTGTCTACGACCTCTAAGAAAAAACGTCATATCATTGGCGGGGGGACCCCGCCGTGCCCCAAAAATGTACACAAAAAAATCTCTCCAAAAAGGGAGCCCCCCGAATGAAAGGAGCC
>NW_026725276.1:0-7606 GCF_029784015.1 Lycium ferocissimum
CGAAGACCAAAGAAATTGGTTTCTGGGGGGGGGTGGTTTGGAGGTTTTTGTTATAAATTTCCAACCCCCTTTTAAAATCTAAATCCCCCCCCCTCCCCCAGCTTTTTAAATCATTTAAAAGGTCCCCTGTTTTTAAAATACACACTTTTCAAACTTTATACTCCATTTAGAATAATTACTCAATTTCATGAAAATACGTATTCGTCTAGAAACCTGTTGTAAACTTATTTTTTTATAAAAACAAAATTTGGAATACGCCATTTTAAAATACGAGCTTTAATATAAATCCAATATTGACATAGTTCCGGGTAATATTTAAAAGTGTGAAAAATGCGGTCATCTTAATTAACAATTTTCCCGAGTTAGACGGAGCGGGATGTGTATCTTCTTTTCAAATCACGTTTGTGAAAGTAAATAACTCGTAATTTCTTGTAATTGTTAATTTTTTATGAAAAATAATAATCAAACGTCAATTCTGCAATTTTCTCGGGATTTTAAATTTTTAATTTTTTAAGGGCATCCTTACCCCGTCTTGGACTCGGGAAATATGAAAATTAAAATATACTTTTATGAGGTGAAAATTAGGTGTCAACAGGGGGAGACGTTGTAGACCGTGTATTTGCTATCAGTATCCATAGTGGTAAAATACTCCAAAGTGCTGAAAATAAGGTATTTGATCTCGAGCCAATTAATGAAGAGGAAGAGGTGCAGTCTGATGCACCAATTATCGTTGATAAGGTTCCTAGTAAGGAGAAAGTTGCTAATATTCTAGAAAGTTCAAAGGCGGCTAATGATAAGAGCAAGCAGACTGTAAAAGGGGCTCTCTGCCCTTTGATTCAGCTTTTCAAATCTAAACCTCCCTTCCGCAATGGTTGGTGAAGAAGAAAGAAGATGCTAAGTTCGAGAAATTTTATGATCAGCTGAAGCAGTTATCTCTGAACTTTCCATTCTTGGATGCGTCAAGAGATGCCGATTTTGCTATGTACTTGAAAGATCCGTTAGACCAAGAAGAAGACAAGCAAGTAAACATGAAACCGTGAGTTTGACTCATCCGTGAGTTCCATTATTTCAACAACTACCGTCCCGAGAAAAAGGGAGATCCTGTGGGCATTCACCATTACTTGTTCCGTTGGGTACCATTATTTTGCTCGTGCCTTCCTGTATGATAATAGGGCGCGTATTAATTTGATCTTTACTTGATATCTACGAGAAATCGGGTTTGGGGATGCAGTGACTACTATGAGATTACGGATATGGTGATAGATCCATTAAGCGATTTGTCGTGGTTGATGTTGTTCTTGTGCGGGTTGGTAAATTTATGTTACCTGCTGATTTTGTGATTCTGGACTGTGTTGTAGATCGGGATATTCCTATAATTCTGGGGAGACCTTTCCTTGCTATGGGAAGAGCTCATATAGATTCGAAAAAAAATGAAATAAAATTCCGAGTTAATGATGAAAAGGTGACTTTTCAGGCAAGTAAGGGGATGAAGTTACCAAGTGCTTACAAGAGCATGTTGGTGATTGATTCTTTTGATGTTGTTGATGAAGGTGTAGAATTCAAGATGGAAGAGGAAAGTTTAGGAGAAGCTCTTGCCACTATTCTTGTAAATTTTGATGCTGAAGACATGGAGGGTTATGTGGAGACGGTTAAATCGGTTGTTGGGTTGGGCTCATATTATTACCACCCAAAGAAGCTTAATCTTTGATCCGTAAAATAGAACGACTCTTAGTGAAACGCACAACAAATTGAGCCATCGAAGTTTGAGCTTAAGCAGCTCCCATTATATTTGAAGTATGAGTTCCTTTGTCCATATAATAAGTTACAAGTGATTGTTTTAGCATTACTGATTGAGGAGAAGATCTAGAGGCTTGTGATGATATTGCGTGAGTATAGGCGTGCTATTGGTTGGACCATAGCAGACATTCGGGGGATTCCTTCAGGGATTTGTGAGCATAAAATCCAGTTAGAGGAGGATAGAAAGCAAAGTGTGGAACATCAAAAGAGACTGAATGAAAACATGCAAGAAGTCGTAAAGAAAGAAAACATCAATGGTTAGATGCTACAGTGGTTTACCCTATTGCTGACAGTAAATGGGTGAGCCCAGTTCAATGTGTTCCAAAAAAGAGAGGCATCACAGTGGTGCCCAATGCAAAGAATGAGGCCGGGGTCGACAAGGACGCGAGCGGAGTTGGAGAGTTTGCATGGACTATCCTCCTTTCTCTTTTGCTATGCAAGGATCACTTTCCTATGCCTTTTATTGATCAGATGCTTGATCGGCTAGAGGGGCAATCTTACTATTGCTTTCTAGACGGGTATTTCAGCGATAATCGGATCGGCATTGCTTACTTAAGGATCGGGGAGAAGATGAGGGGTACTTGTCATATGGGACATTCGCTTTCGACGGGGAGGCCCTTCGGTCTTAGCAATGCACCAGCTACCTTTCAGCGGTGTATGATGCCGATATTTTCTGATATGGTGGAAGACATTCTTGAGGTCTTTATGGATAATTTCTTTATAGTATATAGACATATCATAGCAACGTAGGCCGTGACTCTCCGAGGAGTTACAACTTTCGATAGATAATATCACACATAAGCCGGCAAGGCTATCATAACATGTGGGAACGCACCAACTATATACATACGCAAGACGACAAGGCTGCCACTACATACAACATCCCAAGACATATATACATACGCAAGCCGACAAGGCTGTAACACCCCACTATATAATAGGAACGTCCCTGAAAACATAAATCACACGAGACAAAGGCGAACGGTAACTATATACAACCCACACATATGTCTACGGAGACCTCTAAGAGTGACAACAATAACATATGACGGGACGGGGGCCCTCGTACCCCAGGTAAACATATGTATATACAACAAAGGATCCGTACCAAAAATATAGGCTCGGAACAAGGGAGCACTCCAAGATAACGAGAATGGATATCCTAGGCGGCGGATCACCAAAGAGAGCGTACGCACGCGGGCATGAAACGCAACCCCCCGAAGAAAGGGGTCGGTGCGGAATATGTCGAGCATGTAAAGCATGAAATACGAAACGGATCATCTTGAAATAAGAGTATAGAAAACTAGCACAATAACCGGAAAACCACAAGGCTTGCCTTTGAAACATAAATCATGCTTGTCGATATCATACGCAACTCGTTATGGGACTTAGTGACATAATTAGATAATCATCTGTACATATGCATATATAACGTGTCCGGCCTCTAGTGAGGGACTCGGTAAATAGAATCATCATATGCCATCTGCCGCCATCCCGTATCATCGTATCATCGTACCCATCATATCATCATATACATATATATATAACGTGTCCCGGCCCTCTAGTGAGGGACTCGGTGAACAATGCAGTAAAACTGAGCACGATAACATACTCGACCCGGGACTCGGTGAAAGATGTAATAACAGTATGCATGAGCAGAGTAGTGAGAAACCATTTGCATATAAATTATCTTATAAGACTCAATAGATAAGTAGACAAGTCAACGCTCGAGTATCAAACGATAGTCATATTACATATTCTTTGAATGTCATTATAGAATCTTTCAGGAATAGGATCTTTTATGCATCGTTTACTATCCAATCATATAGAAGACTCGAGGGCAGTAGCTCGGCTATTCTAAGAATTCTAATATCAAGAAGTGAATAAGAATCATAAAACATGCTCGGAACTTATGAATAGAATTACCCCAAAGCTCATATCGTATCATACTTACATCTAGGACATGCCAAAAGAAAGAAAGGGTAGGCTTTACATACCTTTAGCGTTTACTCGCAACACAACACGTATACGCTGCCCAATAGTGTCTCAACCTATATTAAGACGTCAAGAACTACGATTAAACTACGAAGAGATTCAAAACGCATTCTAATGTTAGTAACTCCTTTCTAGATAATTAGACGACGTTTCGCTTATATTCAAACCAACTATATACAACCAAGCCAACATCACTAATCATGCGTTCAAGTATCAACTGAGACTATTCAAACGTGACTCGAGAACACTCGGGACAGCCATACAACACTCCAAAACAGTGACCAACACACAATAGAACATACAATCTTCCAAGCTCAACAAGAACAACAACAACACATTCTTTTCCTCCAAATTCATGAACTATACCAACAACCACATGTTAACAACATCATTTACATAAATGCAAGAAACTATATTAACATCATATTAGCTTCTACAACAGTCCACAAACAATTAAAACACCAACTTGAACCATTAAACCTTCATTCTCATCATTAAATCCATAACAACAACAACCAAAATATCAAGTAAAATCAATTCACCACTTCATGCACAAACAGCCCCTACACGGCTTCAACACCATCACACATAGTTCCATGAATTTCATTCATTTCTACACACTACAACACGTTCAAAACCACCCTTAATACATGCAAAAGAAAGTTAAACCTTACCTTAAACACTTGACTTCTCAACTTGACTAGAATTTGTGCCTTGAATTTAATACTTGTTCTTGCTATCTAGGATCAATCCCACGTTGTTATACACCTTCCCAAGGGTTGAAATACTTGAAGAAAATATTTTTTTGATCAACACACAAGGATTCAATCTCGGCCAGCCATGGCCGAGAGCCTCTCTCTCCCTCTCTAGGTTTTCTTGAGTTTGTGAAGATGAAATATGACTTTCCTTGTCATCAATTTACTATTTATATCATTCCATATGTTGGACACATGTCCCATTCATGGTGTGAGCCAATCAAATAATGGCCAAGCCATAGTGGGGCCCACCACGGCCATTTATGACTTAATTAGTGACTAATTAAACTTTTAATCCACTTAACAATCCAATCATGGTTAATTAATCCCTAATCTCCAATAATATTTCTATACCAAATAAAATTTATAAGCAACTTGTGCATTAAAACAAAATCGGAGGTTAAAAATCTCTACCTCGTATCCCAAAATTGTCTTGTCCTTAACTTGTCGCGATTAGCTTTAAAATATCCCAATGTATAAAAATACGGGATATAACATCCTTCCCCCTTTAGAACATTCGTCCTCGAATGTTGGACTAGTCCCGCAAGGTCTTATAGGGACTTTGTGGTTAAGTCTCTTTTATAATATCTCATAGTTGGTTCATTTAGTAATCAACATACCAATTTAGGAGTTTAGATTACCTGTAGGCGTAGGAAACAAGTAGGGATACTTATTCTTCATCTCTTCTTCGGCTTCCCAGGTCATCTCTTCCCTGTTATTGTTACGCCACAACACCTTAACGGAAGCCACGTCTTTAGTACGCAACCTTCTCACTTGACGATCCAAAGATAGCTACGATTCTCAAAATACCTTCTCTAGCTCCTTCCGTCACCCGGACCTCATCCACGGGGAACACCTAGAAGGGTCACCAATGCATTTGCGAAGCATAGACACATGAAACAACTTGGGTGTCTTGCTTCCAAATTAGAGCTTTTAGGTAGGTCTAATTCATAGGTAACCTTTCCTACCTTACGGACAATCTGATAAGGCCCAATATACCTCGGGCTAAGCTTCCCCTTCTTGCCGACTCTCATTACACTCTTCATGGGTGACACCTTCAAAAATACTCAATCGCCAATGCGGAACTCTAAGTGTCGACGCCGATATTATGCATATGACCTTCGACTCGACTCTTGCTGCCAATAACCTTTCTGAATAAGCTTTACTTTATCAAGGTCATGATTGAATCATATAAGATAAATCCATAATGTAACTCGTTTTTCGCAACATCAAACCAACCAATAGGTGACCTGCACTTTCTACCATACAGAACCTTATACGGTGCCATCTGGATGCTAGAATGGTAGCTATTATTATAAGAAAACTCAATAAGTGGCAGATGAAATAGCCTACCTACGAAATCAATAACGCGAGCTCCGTAACATATCTTCTAGCGTCCGAATAGAACGCTCGGCACCGTCCGATCGTCCGAGGGTGGAATGCTGTGCTAAGATTCACCCTGTGTCCCCAATCCATGTCCCCGGAATGATCTCCAGAAGTTAGCTATAAACTGAGCACCTCTGTCAGATATTGTTAGAACCCGCATTTTTATACATTGGAACAATCCGGATTTAATTATGGTAAGTTAAGGACAAAACTATTTCGGGATACAAAGTCGGGATTCTTGACCTTCGATTTTATTTTGAGATATAAGTTGTGCATGAATTTTTTTTGGTATGGAACAATTAGGAATATTTGGGACCAAAAGTGATAAAATTGAAAGTTGAAAATCATCCACTTTTTCCATGTTGGCCGTGTATAGTGGGAGAGGGACCCCACACAATTTTGTGTCATCTTTTAAGTGATCCAACTCATTAATGTGGGCCAAGGGGATTGTACACTTCATAAGATATTAAAAGATGACCACTAGTCATCTTTAGTTCATTTTCAACACTTAGAGAAAAAGAAGCAAAAGCTGAAAACCCCCTGTAGGCTCTCGACGGCCCTGATGGAGAAATCACCTCCCATTTCAAGCCATCTTAAAATTATTCCATTGATGTAAACCCACTATATTGAGGTCCCTAAGTAGCATGGAGGCGTCGTTGGAGCGATCAACCCATTACTTTTCATCTTTTGGAAACCCTAGCCTATTGTGGAATTGAAGAGTAAAGGTAAGATTTGATCTTGTTTATGTATTATGAAGGTTGTATGCTTGTTGTAGTATGGTAAATTGGATGAATATCATGAAATATGGAATGTTGGAAGTGAGTTGTGTGTGTGGTGGTTGAGCCGTAGTGAGTATGTGTGTGTTGTGTGTGTTGGGTTATGTTGAAACTATGAATTAATGCCTTGTTAGTGTATTATGATCATTGTAAGGTGAAGGAACGATTGAGAATCATCCATGTGTGTATGTTGGTGTGCTAGCCGAAAATGGGTCACCTTATGTGCCAAGAATTGAATTAACGTCGCTTAATGTTTTAGTCATCGTCGCTATGAATTCTATGTTGGAAATGAATGTTTAGGGACTCAAAATGATATTGTGATTGTTGCGGACTGATTTGGAGATTTTTGTACATTTAATGTAAATTATATATTGATGATAATAGCATTGTTAGAATGTGGATTGTGGATACAAATCATGATTTGAAAATGAGGAATGGTTTAAGTGAGACTCTCGGGTTTGGGGACTATTTTCGGCTGAATTGGAGAAAAATTTGGGTTGTTGGAAATGTTGTATGAATTGCTTAGAATGCCTTTAAATATTTTTGGTATGGGTTCGGGTTATTATGTGAATGTATAAGCGTCGACGTTGGCTTGAATGCAAGTCGTCGAATTGAATTTATATAAGTTGTTGAATAATGGAAAAGAAAGCTATTATTGTTATTTTGTCTTTCGGATTGGTTGTTGATGTTGTTAGGTTGGTTGTTGTTGTTGTTGTTGTTAATTGATATAGGTCAAATTTCTGGGTAGCCTATTCTACAGGGGAAATGCTGCCCAAATTTCCGTAGAATTAAGGGCAGGAAGTGGAATTTAAGGCCCAAAAAGTCTTTAGCTAATGTTTGGCATTTTATGGTTTGTTTATAGATCGGCCAATCATAGGGTTGGGTTGCTTTAGTTTG
>NW_026725277.1:0-6781 GCF_029784015.1 Lycium ferocissimum
AGTAACTCCTTTTAAATAATTTGACGACGTTCCCTTCACATTCAAACCCAACCACATTCAACCAAGCCAACATCAATGATTATATGTTCAAGTATCAATCTGAGACTATTCAAACAAGACTCGAGAATACTCGGGGCAACCCGTACAACACTCCAAAATAGCCCAACCAACACACAACACAACATATAACTTTCCAAGTTCAACAAGAATAACAACAACACATTTTTTTCTTCAACTTCATGAACTATACCAACAACCACACGTTAACAACATCATTTACATAAATGCAACAAACTATATTAACATCATATTAACTTCTACAACAGCCACACAAACCATTACAACTCAACTTGAACCATTAAACCCTTCATTCTCATCATAAAATCCTTAACAACAACAACCAAAATATCAAGTAAAATCAATTCACCATTTCATACACAAACAGCCCCTACACGGCTTCAACACCAACACACATAGTTCCATGAATTTCATTCATTTCTACACACTACAACACGTTCAAAACCACCCCTAATTCATGCAAAAGAAAATTAAACCTTACCTTAACACTTGACTTCTCAACTTGGCTAGAATTTGTGCCTTGAATTAATACTTGTTCTTGCTACTCCAATGGCTACTCCACGTTGCTATGCACCTTCCAAAGGGTTGAAATACTTGAAGAAAATTATTTTTGATCAATACACAGTAAGAGAAAATCTCGGCTTGACCATGGCGAAACTTCTCTCTCCCTCTAAGGTTTTCTAATGTTGTAAAGATGAAGAATGACTTTCCTTGTCATCAATTTACTACTTATATGATGCCTAGGTGTTGGACACATGTCCCACTCATATCTTGAGCCAATCAAATTTGGCCAAACCATGGGTGGGGCCCACACGGCCACAATGGCCAATTAATGAAGCAATTAATTTTTTTTTTAATCCTACTTAATAATATAATCATGGTTAATTAATCCCTAATCTTCATTAATAATTCCGTATCAAATAAAATTTATAAGTAACTTGTGCATTAAAATAAAATCGGAAGTTAAAAGTCTCTACCTCGTATCCCAAAATAGTCCTGTCCTTAACTTGTCGCGATTAGCTTAAAACATCCCAATGTACAAAAATACGGGATATAACATCCTTCCCCCCTTTAGAACATTCGTCCTCGAATGTTGAACTAGTCTCACTAGGTCTTATAGGGACTTCGGGGAGTCTCTTTTAGTGTTATAACATATAGTTTTATTTACCAATCAATATAATCAACGAGGAGTTTTGATTACCTGTAGGCATATGAAACAAGTGAGGGTATTTCTTCTTCATCTCCTCTTGACTTCCCAGTCATCTCCTCACCTGTTATTGTTTCGCCATAATACTTTAACGGAAGCCACGTCTTTAGTACGCAATCTTCTCACTTGACGATCCAGTATAGCTATAGGGTTCTCCTCGTACAATAATTCCTCTGTCACTTGGATATCATCCACGGGGAATATTCTGGAAGGATCACCAATACATTTGCGAAGCATAGACACATGAAACATTGGGTGTACTACTTCCAGATCAAATGGTAGGTCTAATTCATAGGCAACCTTGCCTATCTTACGGACAATCTGATAAGGCCCAATATATCTCTTCCCGGGCGAGCTTCCTTCTTGCCGAACCTCATTACACCCTTCATGTGGTGACACCTTGAAAAACCTTTAATCACCACACAGAATTCTAAGTGTCAACGTCGATTATCCGCATATGACTTACACACGACTCCGAGCTACTAATAACCTTTCCGGAATAAGTTTTACCTTATCAATGGCTTGTCAATCATATCCGGGGCCTTGGGCTCCCCAACATCAAACCGACGATAGGTGACCGCACTTCCCGCCATACAGCCTCATACGGTGTCATCTGGATGCTAGAATGGTAGCTATTATTATAGGCAAACTCAATAAGTGGCAGGATATGATCATCCCACGCTCTAAAGTCACACACATGCACCGCAACATATCTCCTAGCGTTTTTGAATAGTATGCTCGGCCTGTCCGTCAGTCTGAGGGTGAAATGCGTACTAAGACTCACCGTGTCCCAATCCTTCCCGGAATGATCTCGTGGGGTTAGCTGTAAACCGAGCACCTCTCGGATATAATAGATGTGGGAACTCCGTGAAGTCTTACTATCTCCTTAATATATAACTGCATAGTCCTCGAGAGAGAAGAATTTGAATAAGTAGTCATTATTTGAAGAAATGGGCTGATTTGTCGCATCTACAATAACCCATATGGAATCGTACTTTCCGTGGAGTGCGAAAGCAAGCCTTTGTAACGAAGTCCATATTAATTGCTTCCCATTTTCCAAGTCGGAATCTCTATCTCCGTAATAATCCACTAGGCTTCGATGCTCGATCTTAACTGTTGGTAATTCGGGCACCGAGCAACAAACTGCTGTGTCCCTCTTTCATGCCATCCCACGGTACAAACATACGTGGTCATGATACATTTTTGTTGACCCGGATGAATAGAATAACGGGCATAGTGTGCCTCTCCCATAACTCCGTCGCCGTAGCCACGTAACCTCGAGGCACACATAATCGCACGCCACATATAGCCGGCGCTCTCGTCGTGTAATCTCAAAACGTCCCTTCTTAAAATGGGGTCTCCATCTCGTACTCGTACGAGAACAAGGTCCTCATACCCGACGTCGCTTTTTACCTCTTCCATAATTTAGGATTCAGCAATTCCTCGAACAGAAACCCCACTATCTCCAGAATCAGCCAAACGGATTCCAAGACTAGATAGTTGACAAATCTCACGAACTATTTCTTTCCTTTCTGGTTGCACGCCCGTCAAGCTGCCCATAGACTTACGGCTAAGTGCATCTGCTACGACGTTTGCTTTCCTAGGGTGATATAGAATATCAACATCATAGTCTTCAAGCATCCCTCTAGCCACCTTCTGCCGTAAATTCAGCTCCTTCGCTTAAAGATATCCGGAGGCTTTTGTGATCCGTATAAATATCAACATACGCACGCCATATAGATAATGCCTCCATATCTTGAAAGCGTGAATCACCGCGACTAATTCCGGATCATGAGTAGGATATTTTCTTTCATGTTTCTGGCGAGCTGCGGGAGGCATGGGCTATAACTACCGTATGCCGCATTAATACACAACCTAGCCCAACACGGAAGCATCACAATAAATGACATAGCCATACTCTGTCCCTCGGAAGAGTTAAAAGCGGAGACGTAGTCAACTTATCTTTCGGCAACTGAAGCTTCGTTCACAAGCATCCGTCCACTTTGGAACTTAGGCGCATACCGGTTAGCCTCATTAAAGGCGGCGGGAAATCGAAGCAAACTTCTCCCAAATCTTCGTAATATCACCATTCTTCGAAAACTACGTACCTCAGTAGGTATCGTAGGTCTAGGCCAAGTCTTTACGGCCTCAATTTTCTGTGTATCCACCCGAATGCCATCAGCCCCAATAATATGCCCCAAGAATGCTACTAAAGTCAACCAGAATTCACATTTAGAAAACTTAGCATACAATTTAAGGCCGGAGCACCCAATACCGTTCTCGCATGATCGCATGCTCCTCACTCACGATCATGAATAGACCGAGAATATCATCAATAAACACAATCACGAACATATCTAGGAACGGTTCGAATACTCGATTCATCGCATCCATAAACATTCTTTGCCGGAGCATTGGTCAACCCAAAGACATCACTCTAAACTCATAGTGCCGATCGGGTCTGGCGATCTTTGGATATATCTGCCTCTCTTACCGCACTGGTGATACCGACCGCGGAGTCTATCTTGGCGAGAAACACTTAGCACCCCGTCGGTCAAATAAATCATCAATGCAGGGAGAGGATATCTATTCTTTACGGTCACCTTGTTGTTGCCTATAATCAATACACATCCGCGGCGTCGACCCGTCTTTCTTTCTCACGAACAATCTTGAAAAGTGCTCCCAAGGCGATGTCTTGGGCCTAACGAAGCCCTTCTCTAACAAATCCCTCAAGCTGCTCTTCGGTTCTTTCGATTCTGCGGGTGCCATGGTCAGGAGGAATAGATATGGGCGAGTATGCGGCTTATATCATAGAACTCTATCTCCCGCTCGGGAGGGAAGACCTAAGTTCATACGGAAATTCATTGACCTACGGGGCCCGACCGAAGAGTCGGTGCCTGCGTTCAAAGTCATGCACACGAACCAGGATAAATATAACCTCTCTTTCTAACCATCTTCCTACCATCTTGAGGTATGAAATAAATTTACCCGCTTTGCGATGCCGTATTCCCTAACCATTCTATAGTTGGCTCCCGGAAACTCAAACCGAACTATCTTGTTTCTACGATCAACGTTAGCATAACAAGAAGTTAACCAATCCATACCCATAATAACATCGAACTGAGTCATATCCAACTACATCAAATGCGTCTGCAAGGTATGACGACTATATATATATATATATATATATATATATTCACCGAACACTTTTATATACCTACTTTCGCTATATGAGACCCTCCTACCGGTGTAGCTACCTCATAATGGTTCGGTCGACTCGGGTTTTATTCCGGTTCTACGCAACAAAGGGAAATATATATGATAAGGTGGAGCCCTGATCTATCAATGCATATACGTCCCGAGAGAGAAAATTGATAATATACATGTAACCACGTTTGGTGACGCCTCCCGATCCCGTCTTACAAGCCAAAGCATATATGCGGTTCGAAGGACCGCTAGGAACTAGTAAGCTCCGCCACCGGCCTACCACGGCCCGTCGGTGTCCGCATACCCCGCCCCATGCTATGGGGCGCGCCACGAGAAGAGCACAACCAAGAATCGGCCCGGTAGTCGAGCGCACCACACGGACTACCCCCCCCCAAAACGGACACTCCCCTAATATGTGCTCAGCGCGGCCACAAGAAAACAAGCACCGTAGCACGACAACACTCACGAATAATGCCTTCCACATCGAGAACAGAAGCGGGTAGCATCGGCCGACCGGGAACCTCTCGTTCACCGCGAACCTGAAGCTCCGAGCTCGACCGCGCCCCCGACCGGGTGGCTATCAAATCTCCCGCCGCAGAACCGCGGGTGGGCACCCGTGCCGGCCGAGAAGGATATTCACTATATCGTCGCCGAGGTCGCTCGCTCGAAACCCCACCCGACAGCGTCCGTCCCGCCCTCGCATGTCGGCCCTCACCGGTCTCTCGTCGATCGACGCTTCCCCGCGTCGATCTTCACCCCGCGCATGCTCCTCACCGAGCAACATCCATACTCGGCCGAGAAGCTATTACCAGCGTTCGTCAACCGTTAACGATTCGTGCCCCATCACACAATGATGCACCCCCACGCCCACACGCGTCAGTGGGCGGGTTGCTCAGCCAACGAATCAAACTCAAGACTACATCTCGAACACTCCCCCCTTTCGTTTTAAATGCAAAATCTTCAACTCGTCGCCCTTTCTCGGGAGGGAAAATGGCCCGAAAGGCCTCCCGAACTCATCCCGTCGAGGAGGGCATTCTCGCCCCTAGACAACTTCCCGTGACTCATACCAATTAAAACATCACGTTAAACCGACAACAAGCCAACTCGACGGACTCGGTCTCGTAAGCCCCACTATCCTCAACATACGCTCAGGACCGCCGAATAAACTCTCGCGATCCTCTCCTAGCGAGGCTTTGACCAGAACCGGGGGGATTACAGAGTCCAGAAATCACGAGCCCTCAAACTATCATGTCCGTCCGCATTGTCACCTCCTAATCCGTGCCTGCGCGAGCTCACCGCCACTAATGCGGTCGGCCAGAATCGAACCGCATCTCTCATGGCCCTATCTCGGGGCCCCCCCCCGGATTGGGGAGCCCCCGAGGCTCGGGTAATGGAACCTCGGTTGGGTCGGGTGGAGCCGCCCCCAGCGTTGCGGCCGTCGCTCTACGCTCCTACGCAGTAGTGGCGGTGTCGCGAGCTCGCCGACCGGAGCACAACCTCGAGCATAAGTCGGGGGCATGGGCCCTAGTAACCCCTCTCGATCGGGCGGTTTCTCCGGCATCGCCTTGCACTTGGGCGTGGTCACTTTTGTTATATCCCGTGTTTTCGCGTATTCAAAAATTTTGGAATAATTGTGACTTGTATGTTATAGGGCCATATTTTGATTTTAATTAATATGTGTGACATTTGTGAGAAACATGGATGTAGGAACATCGGAGAAGGCCAAGGGCAAAATTGGAATTTTGAAAATTTGCTTTGGGAATTACAAAACAAGAATGATAACTAATTGGGCTCAAAAAAATGAAAAGGAAATTTAAGCCCAATTTCCATGGGGTGGCCGGCCATATGGCCAAGCCCAAAAACCATGGAAAAATTTTGTCATGTGACAATTATATAAGGGGCCTTATCATTTAGAATTTTCAAGACAAGTTGAGAAAGAAAGAAGAACAAAAGAAAGGGGAGCAAGAATACTAGGCCATTGGGCCATGGCTCCAAGTTTTGTCCCTCAAAAATCTTATTCCAAAAATTGTTTTCTTGTGGTATTCCTACTAATTCAAGGGCCCTCTACAACGTGGTATAATTATTTCGGAAGATAATTCATCTTTCATGTTAATCTCCACCTTTGGCCAAGTGAAGAAGTTGGAGAAAATAAGGTAAGAATTAATCCCTTTTATGTGTTGGTGGAGGGTTTATTTGTGTTCTTCAGATCGTAGAGAGTAGTTAAAATTCATGGAAACATGGAAGTTGCATGGATGTATATATGCATGTGTATAGCCGTGTACATGCCTT
>NW_026725278.1:0-11277 GCF_029784015.1 Lycium ferocissimum
AATTGAAAATGAACTAACTTCATCCGGCCCAATCACTCCGTGCATAACGGGAGAGACGATTAAATCCAATTCTGTGGCTCATTATAAATCTAGCATTTCTAGCTCAACTAAATCGGCCGGGTCCGATGATCACATATCACAATCATACGATCTTTATATGCTAGCTATCACGGGATCACCAACCGAGGTAGATACCTCAAAAGGTTTGATCGGCTCGGGTTTCAATACGATTTGCAACATATGGAGTAATATATGATAACGTAGATCCGGATCTATCAATGCATATACATCATAGAGGACACGGTCAATATACCCGTGACCACATCCGGGAGGACTCAAGATCTTGCCGTCCTGGCTAATGCATATAGGCGGTGCCGTGTGGCACGGGCGAGCAGACGTCCCCCCGGCCTCTACCCGCCCCCGCCGGGAGGTCGGGAGAAGTCTGACCTGTAGGACGTACTGAAGAAGATCCTGTATGACCAAGTAAGCATGCATGACATCCGCCCCCAGGGGCACTCATATGCACAGGTTACTCTGCTATCCTATGATATGTTCTATGTTCTCTATGTAGTATGTAATTCCCGTGTAAAGTGTCGCGCCCCTCGACATTACATGTTCTATGTTCTACGCGGTTATTATTCATGTATACATTTCTTACTATGCTACTATTTATGCCTTACATACCCCGCACATTGTTCGTCGACCCTCTTCTTCGGGGTCGCGTTTCATGCCACGCAGGTACACCCAGACGACGCAAAGTTAGCATAGAGGATGTTTCAGCGAGGTTGGCGAACTCCGTTGCTCTGGAGTGTAGCCGAGTCAGCTTACACGTGCTATGGTCTATGATTACAGTTAGAGACTTTGCAGACAGAGTCATGGGTCCAAAGTGTCGCCTTTTAAAAGAGTTCTACCGGTCGATGTATTTTTATTTTTATAGAGCCCTCATATTTACAAACTCGTGTTTATATTGAGAAACGACGAAAGGATTTTGAAAAAAATTTGCTATGTATTTTACTTTATATTGTCTTAAGAATCCAAAGAGTTCATAAGCGTAATAAGAGTTAGCGGGTTCGCTCGGCTCCGTACACGGGGTCGGGTGCCCATCACACCCTGGTAAAGTCGGGGTGTGACAAAGTGGTATCAGAGCAGGTCGGTCCAAGGGTTGTCTGCAAAGTCGTGTCCCAGAGAGTCCGTTTATGGGTGTGAAGCCGGCCACATTTATACGGGGGGGAGGTCGCGGGGCATCTAGGAAATGTTGACCTTCTTCTCGTCATTAGATCGTGCGATAGAGCCAAGACATAGGGAGTAAGATTCATTATACCAATCGTTGATTTCCGCAGCGCCCGCATCGCGGAAAAGACGCAGATGATACGGAAGTCAAACGAGGTGAGACCGGATGGATATATCCGTTCACGCGCGGAGCCGGGCGCCGGTACGGGGAATAGTCATACATGCGGGTGGACGGTGAACATCAGGAATTAAAAAGGGCAAAACGGTCATTGTAGAAGAAAGGACGTATTACGGAAATATCTCGAAGGTTGTAAAGTTTTGATTGGCTTCAGATTGAGTAGTAAAGGCCATGTGAGGAAGTGGACGTGAAAACATCAGCATTAAGGCATTGGGTTCCAGCAAGATTTCGAGGTTAAGCGTGCTCAGGTGGGAGGATGGGTGACCCCCCTGGGAAGTTTACAAGAAATTCTACATATTTGGGCATAAGAGACAAATGGGAAGTTAGCGTAGCCTAAGGAAAACTAGACTATATGGGATGGCTGGAAACCTTAAGAGGATGCGTAAGACGCGGTGGATTAGCTCGGAAAAGAGACAAAAAGTGTGTTACAGCCCTGGGAATTAGGATAGGCTTGAACGAGCCGTTTGGACGTATGTTGAGGGCTAGTTAATAGTAATTGTATATATGTTATATATATGAAGGTGTGGAATATCTCAAATATGATTGTATCGGTGGACATGTGAGTCCCAGTAACCGAAGTTACGGTACAAAAGGAATTAATCGAGTAAGGATGCCGAAGTTCGAGTGACAGCAAGAGTAAATGGTACAAGTGTTGCGAAATAAGCTGTATTATTCCACTGTAGATTGAGATTGGGAATGAGGATATAAGACGTAGTATAAATAGACAATGGTATAGGTGCGCCCCAAAAGGGGGGGAAGCAGGTGAGAGAAATGTAAGGATAAGATAAAGACAGTTGATACGGTGGTGTGTTTGATATGAACACTTGAGCTACTGAGGAGACCTCTTACTGAAGTGGACTAGTAAGGTCGGAAGAACCGACACCAAGTGGATAGAAGCCCGGATAATGTTTAAGGTAATATGAGAAGTTCGCACAAACCTTGAGTAGTGCGACGCTAGAAAATGGACGTATATGAAGAGGAAGAGTATGACAAAGAGAACGGTATTGGATAGTTGACGAGCTAATAGGAAGGATGGAAGCGGCTTTGAAAAGGGAGCTCCCCCGAGGTGCTTATGCGACCCTGTAAGGCTAGTTGAACATTCGAGGACGAATGTTCCAAAAGGGGGGAAGGATGTTACACCTCGCATTTTTGCACATTTGAATATTCCGAGTTAATGGCGGGACGTTAAGGACAAGGTTAGTTTCCGGTTTTGTTGAATGCGCGAGTCGCTTATGAATATTATTGTTATGGAAATTTAGGGGCAAACTTGGAATTGGAAACTTTTATGCATGACTTGTTGAAGAAAAATTGGAGGTTAAAAGTTGGGAAATAATTTTCATGAAATAGCACAAGTGTATATTATATATATTTGTGGAGTGTGTGTATATGTATGTGGGCCCCACTCCTTGAGGACATGTGATGAAAATATGGACCAAGCTTATCAAGGAAGACATTAGTCATCTTTATTCATTTTCAAGAAAAATCAAGAAAATGGGAGAAAACTCTAGAGAGGGCATGTGCCCCTCACATGTCTCTATAATTATATATATATATATATATATATATATATATATATATATATATATATATATATATATATATATATATATGTGATATATAAGAGAAGAGGGCATAAGTCATTCTTTAAAACTCTAAAGAATTCAAGAGAAATGGAGAAAGAAAAAGAAGAAGAAGGGGCGGCCAAGAGAGGGGCTGGCCGAACCAGCCCCATGCAATCTACCATGGAGAATTTGTTTCTTCATGCTTTCATACTAATTGGAGGGCCCTCTTCGACGTGGAGTAGTTGTTGGAGTGAGGAAACCATTCGTTTTGATTATGGAGGAAGCTAGCCGAGGAAGAACATGAAAGGAAAAGGTAAGATTCTATTCTCTTTTGCATATTTTGTGGATGTTGTGGACGTGTAATAATGCATGGAAAATGAATGAAAATTATGAGGTTACATATGTTGATGGTGTGGCCGTGTATATGTTGCAAAATATAGAAGTGAAACCTAATTTATTTAGTATGTTTGGAGTATGTATTATAGATGGTTTGTGTATGTTTAGCATGTAGAAATGAATGGACTTCATGGAAATTATGCATATTGAAGACTTGGCCGTGTGGGGTGTGTTTTAGTAGAGTATAATGGACTCATTTTATATAGTATTTTGGTTATTGATTGTTGTAGATTATGTGATGAAAATGAAGACTTGATGACTCCAATGGAAATTATAATTGTTGTGGGCTGATTTGGAGCATAATGTAATTTTAATATAGTCACTTGAGTTGATGAAAATGATGTTGGTAACGTATGGGATTGTCGATATGGATTATGAATTTGGAAAGAGAAAATGTGTTATTGATGTCCTAATGTAGTTGAAGGAATTCGGGTGAAGTAGCATATGGTTTAGGTTGTCTTGAAAATTGTATATATTGTTGGAGTGTTCTTAAATCATGTTTGAAAGGCCTCGGAATAATATTGAACGAACGATCAATAATGTGAGTTTGAATGGGCGTAGTTTATTTGAAAGTGAATGAAATGTTATTGAATTAAATTGAATATGTTTGGAGATGCTATTGTTGGTTTTGTTGTTGATATTGTGGCCGAGTTCCATTCTCAGGTTGTTGTTGTTAAATTGGGCCGAGCCGTATTCTCGGGACGGTGTATTTACAGGGGAAATGCTGCCGAAATTTCGGCAGACAAAGTGTTGCTTTAAAGAATCGACTCATAAATGCCCTTAACTAAGGTTTGGTAAATGCGACCATTTGTAGATTTTTGGCGGATTTGGAGCTTGAGTTTGGAGGAGCGTAAGAAGCGGAAAAAGGTATGTAAGGCTTCACTTTCTTTCTATGGCATGTCTTAGATGTAATAGGCTTGAGTACGTGTCTCGGGGACCATTCTAATCCTAGAAATCCGAGTTTGAATTTAACTACTATTCATTCAGTAGAATTGAACTAGAACTTGCACGAAATGTTGGAAAAACTCCTTAGACATCCGTAACTTACACAAATAGGACTCGATTACCCTAAGACCCTCCTAAGTGACGCTATGAATTGTAATATACGCAAATTTGATACGCCGCCTCATCTGACTCGAGGTGGGCCCACTATTCCCTAATTTCCTCCTATGGCTCCCTTCGGTTTATTTCAATATTACAGTTAAAGAAAACTTTTGGATATTATTCCGACTACTAAATAAAAGTTGTTTTAACTAAACCCTCGACCCCAAGGTATGATCTTCTTTATTAAAAGTTTACAAGTGTTCTCTAAAATATACATTTTTCTTTAAAAACTAAGTATGATTTTCTTTACTAAAAATTTACAAGTGTTTTCCAAAATATACATTTTTCTTTAAAAACTAAGTTTTACAATATTGACAGTTTTTATGACCTAAACAACGACTATAGTCCTATGATGACCATGAATCTATAATGTCTAAGATCCTACGACGACTATGATCCTATGATGACTATGATGACTATGATGGCTACGATTCTATGATGTCTATGATCCTATGATGTCTATGATTCTATGGGGACTATGATTCTATGATAACTATGATTCTATGATATGATATGCTATGTCTATGACTCGATATGCTATAATATGTTCTATGTTGATAGTCTCGCCTTATGATTATCGTTCCTTCAAGGTGAGACAAAGCGACCATGATTATTCCATAATGCGATCGGAGGTGTCCGACCTTACGTCACTCCGATAAGTACATGATTTCCTTGGGCTCTCTTGCATGCTAAATATGAACATGGGTTGGGGGGATGGGATACTTGGATACTTGGAAATTGGGAAGGTACTATGTTTCATTGCCACCTGGTCAGCTGGCTTATCATCCCGGACGCGGGATGCCCGGACGCGGGATTTATGGCTGAGCTGGAGTATTCCGGCGCTATGTGGGCGAGCCGCCTCGTGCGGTACTATGACCTGATATGACCAAGTAAGCATGCATGACATCCGCCCCCAGGGGCACTCATATGCACAGGTTACTCTGCTATCCTATGATATGTTCTATGTTCTCTATGTAGTATATAATTCCTATGTACAGGTCACAGCTCGACATTACATGTTCTATGTTCTACGCGGTTATTATTCATGTATACATTTCTTACTATGCTACTATTTATGCCTTACATACTCAGTACATTGTTCGTACTGACCCCTCTTCTTCGGGGGCTGCGTTTCATGCCACGCAGGTACACCCAGACGACGCAAAGTTAGCATAGAGGATGTTTCAGCGAGGTTGGCGAACTCCGTTGCTCTGGAGTGTAGCCGAGTCAGCTTACACGTGCTATGGTCTATGATTACAGTTAGAGACTTTGCAGACAGAGTCATGGGTCCAAAGTGTCAGTCTTTAAAAGAGTTCTACTGGTCGATGTATTTTTATTTTTATAGAGCCCTCATATTTACAAACTGTGTTTATATTGAGAAACGACGAAAGGATTTTGAAAAAAATTTGCTATGTATTTTACTTTATATTGTCTTAAGAATCCAAAGAGTTCATAAGCGTAATAAGAGTTAGCGGGTTCGCTCGGCTCCGTACACGGGGTCGGGTGCCCATCACACCCTGGTAAAGTCGGGGTGTGACATAATCCTTTTTACCAATACTTACCTCTGTACTGATTCCTTCAACTTATATTATCCTTGCAATCCCAATATCATCATTCAGTCCCTTTGCCAGTACCATTCTTCCACTGAAATCAAGGGTTGCAAGGAATTTCACTTCCTATGACTTGGCTCTTATCGCACGATCTTACATATGAAAGAAGAGTAACCATCCTAAATGCCCTGTAGCCTCTTGTTTATAAATGTGGCGTGCAACACACCATAAACAAGACTCTACTGGACACAACTTTGCAGACAACCCCTAGGACGAACTGCTCTGAAACCACTTCTGTCACGACCCAATCGGAGGGCAGCGACTGACAACCACGACCCTACTCGGCTGAGTGCCATACTACAATTCCATTCAGGAGTCACAACTTTTTCTGAACCCTTAATCTACGAAATGATGCTTCCGTCATAAAAAAAAACTTTTCAATAAAACTCTTTCGTCAAATCAAAGACTTCTCCCTTATCGTTAATTCAAAGAAAACCTTTAGTCACAATAGGATCTTTAAAAATAAAGCATAAAAACACATCGACTTGTATGGTCTCTTTACTCAACTGTCGACATCTCAACGCGTTATCCACAGGACACTGTCTGCAAAAGTCTCTAACATACACGAGATACCATAACATAAGTACTTTGACTCGGCAACACTCCGAACTAAGATGGAGCTCACCAATCCAGCTGATACCTGGGAAAATCCTATAGCCAATGTCTTCTACTCATCTATATACACCTGCGTGGCATGAAACGCAGCCCCCGAAGAAAAGGGGTCAGTACGAATAGTGTACTGATTACGTAAGGCATGAAATCAACATGTACATAAAATCCTGGGAGACATTTGAGACATGTCAATGAATGGGCAAGATAAATGCATCGGTACAGCTATATCAAAGAAACACATATATCTATAGAAATGCCACAACATAATCCATATCGTCCCCTTTAAAACATCACCACATAGGCTACAGCGCCACCCCCTGTCAACTGCGCCTCTTATAGATAAACATCACATCATAGGCCACAGCGTCACCCCCTATCAACTGTGTCTTATATATATATACATCACAACAAAGGTCACAGTGTCACCCCTGTCAACTATGCCTTATATATATACATCACAACAGCTGGGCGCGCGCGTCACCTCCTCCATTAATCGTGCCTTATATATATACACATCACAACAAAGGCCACAGCGTCACCCCCTATCAACTGTGCCTTTTATATGTACATGAAGAATGAGAATGAGTGCAGCGCATAGGCAAAATAAAATAATAGAACTCTATAATGTCACAAAATAGCTATATACATATATTATACTCATAACATGCATGGGAGTTCAAATAAAAGCTACTACTTTAGCGAAGTGACGTAAGGTCGGTACCTCCGATTATATTATGGAATAATCATCATCGCTCTATCTCACCTTGAAGGAACAATTTATAAGGTGAGACTAACAACAATGAATAAAATCCAGAAAATCATGAAATAAGCTCAATAATCTCATAAAAGCATTGATCTCATAACTTGAGACTTTTAACCATAAAATCATCATTATCATAACCATCATAGAAAATATTCTCATCTTTGACATCATCATTATCATCGTAAAAACATGTTTATTGTTGTTATCATAAGAGCTCACAGAATCATAAATCTTTGGTTTGGAAAATACGGGCATTTTGGAAAACATTTATGGATTATCGGAAAAAGGAATCATGGCTTGGAGTCATAAACTTCTATCTTTTGAAAACAAAGAAGTTATGGAAGCATTTATGAAATCGTACCATAGGGATCATGCCTTTGAAAGAAAGGGACGAGCCTTAACATACCTGTTCAGCCTCCAACTACCTACGCTTATCCGTCCGAGCCCGCAAGTCTACATATAAGACCATTCATACTATGATTAGGCCCATTGTTATATACTTATCCTAAGCCTTCAAATAATTCTTTCTAGAATCTACCGAAATTTCGGTAGCATTTCCTCTGTTTATATGCGTAGCCAAAAATTACAATTCAGCAACCAATCAACAACAACAACAACACTATTATCCATACCAATATATTCCATAAACATCCCACACGGTGTTTTTCAACATACAACAACAATATACACTTCCTTTCTTCCCAATCAAGGAGCATAATCTCATCAACACACCAATAACATTAGATACCATCTCTATACATGTAAATCAGCCCAACCACACGGCCACAACATGCTCAAAATGTCCATAAACACAACAACTACAACACAACACTTTATGACCTTTCCTCCATAACTATTTTCACTTTTAAGAGTTGCTAAACCATCAAATCAACTCAACATAAGAGATAGGATGAAGAACATACCTTATACTTGAATAAATTCAGCCAAACCAACTTTCTTCAAGACCAAACTTACCACAACATCAAGTAGAAGCAAGAAAAATCACCTTTAATGGCATAGTTTTGTGTAATCTTGTTAAATTCTTGATTTAATGGGCTATAAATGTTTGGGGGTTGTATTGGGAAGTTTCTAGGACTATTGAGAATGTAAAAATGATGAAAAAAATAGAGTTAATGGGGTATTTATACCCCTCATAGGTCGGTTCCACCGACCTTCTCAAGTGGGACCCGTGAAAGCCATTTGGCAGCTTGGAGTCTTTATCATAAAATGGCCATAATTCTAGATCACGATATCGTATGAGGGCCCACAACCTATGGTTGGAAAGCTCTTTCAATTATCTACAATTTAATTTTTGGTGTGATTCCAAATTCCAAAGTTAGAATAGCGTTTTGGCCCCTCCAAATCAGATCATCCGAAAACGTATCCTTAAATCATCCTTTTGGAGGGCTTATGCACTTATTTGGCTTAAAGCTCCTTCTTAAGACTTGCTTAACTTCCTATGTACTACTCATATCACTTTTCATATGTCCTTTATAAAACCTCGACATGTGGGCCCCACCTTAACTTACTGTTATGAGGGCTATTCATCAAGGAACGTGTTAACTGATTTACTCCATACGATCTCCAAATGTCATATATATATTCTTATACTCAGATCATATAATTTTCATCCCTGATCCTTGTATAACTTTGCTCTCCCTTGAGCTCATACTAAGCCGTCTACAGTCTTGTAACACGAAATTTTTCGGGGTGTAACAGCATCATAGGCCGACTAAGATTAGCTCAAGCATGTAAGCATAAAATCAACAAGATAAACAGGTAGGCACTTAATACTCAAATCCTAGTCACAGAATATCCCATAACAGAGTCACAACCTACGATGAAACTTCTAACCCACAAGTCTGTCAAATTTCAATAATCTCACCTCATAATCACAAGTCCGAGCTCCTTCCCTAGGTAGAGTCACTAATCCACAATTTAACTTAGTCAATGATTATATCAATACCACAACAGTTGTTTCGGCAAACCACACCAAAATTAGAACTAAACGAGCCATATGATAATGCAAAATAAAATATAATGATATGCAATGCAAAATTTGGTGATGTGCAATGCAATGTAATGTAATGCACTGGCCAAATACACACTGTACACACATGCTACCTGATGTCATAACTCAGTAGTCATGACCTGCAGGGGACCCATGGTGTCCATATACCACTCGTTCCGGACTCACTCCTCGGACTCGAGCATAAACCTTCGCTCCGGAAAGAACATCAGACGCGGATCCACATCAATGTACCTCTCATTTTCGGACCACGAGCTCACAACTAACATCAAATAGTATCACAAGTTCAACAAGAAGATTGTATTAACTTCTTCACTAATTTCTCATCACAATGTATGTGCCAACGTATTGCAGTTCATTATTATGTATGGACTATGAACAATTGCAATATCAACGTCAAACACAAGGCATCATGCCACAAGTCTTCCATGAAACTGTCATGACCCAACCCCATAGGCCGTGACTAGTGCTCGAGCTGGACACTCGTATACACCTGTTAACTATAATCAGTCCACAACAAGCATAATAAAGAACTTATATATAAAAAGGCAAGACGTCGTCTCAAAACTGTCGCATATATATACATATCACAGCCACCTGTCTCCTGAGGAGTTACAACTTTCAATAGATAATATCGCATATAAGCGGCAAAGGCTGTCATAAAATAGGGGAACGTCCCATCCATACACGAGCCGACAAGGCTACCATAACACACGCTTTCCGATATATATATATATATATATATATATATATATATCTACGCAATCCGACAAGGCTGCCACTGCACACAACATCCCAAAACATATATATACGCAAGCCGACAAGGCTGCCACAACAAATGGGAATTCCCCAAAGCATAGTCATATAGACACCACCGAACAGTAACTATATACAATCCACACATATGTCTACAGACCTCTAAGAGTAACAACAGTATCATATGACGGGACAGGACCCCGCCGTACCCCTGGATAAACACATATATACAACAAGAGGATCTGTACCGAAAATCAAGGCTCCGGGACAAGGGAGCACTCCAAGATAGCTGAATAGATATCCTAGGCTGGCGGATCACCAAAACGTACGTCTGTACCTGCGGGCATGAAACGCAGCCCCCCGAAGAAAGGGGGGTCAGTACGAGATATGTACTGAGTATATAAAGCATGAAATACAATAAGAAAGATCATAACTGAAGTAGGGATTCCAGGAGACAAGTATAATAGTCAAGAAGTCACTGTACCTGTACCTTATGAATGAAATCATGCATATCATTATCATATACCGTACCCGGCCCATTATGGGACTCGGTGAATAAAGTCGTGTACACGTATACCGTACCCGGCCCATCATAGGACTCGGTGCCATATCATATCATCGTATCATCATATCATTATATCATATATCATCATATCATCATATAGCGTACCCGGCCCTCTAGTGAGGGACTCGGTGAACAATGCAGTGAAACTGTGCACGAATACATACCCGGCCCGGGACTCGGTGAAAGATGTAATAACAGTATGCACGAGCAGAGTAGTGAGCAACCATATGCAAATTAAATCATCATCTGAGACTCAATCGACAAGTAGATTAACTAACACTCAAGTATCAAACGATAGTCATATTAAGGAAAGTCTCAGGAACCATAGATATGTATCAAATCAATACGACACGGCTTATGAAAGTTAAGGACATTACTTATCACAATAATCCTTTAGGAATAGGAACCTTTATATATCCTTTACTATCCAATCATATAGAAGACTCGAGGGCGTAGCTCGACCACTCTAAGA
>NW_026725279.1:0-5032 GCF_029784015.1 Lycium ferocissimum
TTTGCCCCTTATAAATCTCCCAACACCTCGGCCACGCACCCTCAAATCCTTACGGTTGAAACTTTCCCAAAACCAATTATCTAAAACCTTTTGTTAAAAAATGCACTTTTGCCCTTTGAAAAACCCCAAGTTTTACCTTTCCCTCTTTCCTATTTTCAAAAAACCCCAAATAAACGAGTCGCCCCGTCCCCCAAAAACCCCCTTGGAGAACAAACGGTCACGCGTCGAATCGGGAGCACTTTTCCATCCCAAAGCACTCTAACAAAAATGCGCAAAAATTTAAGAACATTCCCCATTTGGAAAAATAAAAAAGATATTGGGATCCCTTTGGAATGACTGATAATAATGAAAAAAAGGGAAGGAAGAAAAGTTTTTAAATGTCCGCCTTAAAAAAAGGTGGAGGACGTACCAACCCCGATTTTCTAGACATGCTCTTGTCTTATGCGGTAACCAAAGGCTGATCCCAACTTTTCACGTCAAATCACTATCCGGGCACCCATTTCCCGTGGCAAACCCCTTTTCCTTTTTAACATAAAATCATAATGGGAAAATAATATAACGAAATTCTCAAAATATCAATAAAAGTAATAATTTAAAATAAAACTAAACATCTGTCAAGGGGTAAAAGAGAATGATGTGCAAATTTTGGACATTGATCCTTTTTTATAAAGTTTTACTTGTTTTTAGGCAAGTAGTGTTGTTTTGATGTGTTTTTGTTTTTTTTTGGGAAAATAAAAAGTTCGGGTTCAAGAAAAAGTTCAAAAAATTCCCCAAAGGGTTGTTTTAGGGCCCGTAAATATTACCGGCGGGTTTTTAAAAAGGAACAAAGGGAACAAAAAGTCAAAGTTGGGGAAAGTTTTAAACAAGACTTTAAAGGACCGTATAATATTATACGGGCCTATATTGGATGTGTTAATGAAAAGATGAGGCGGTTTTGTTGGGGAAAAAGTTTCCCGGGCAATTATACGAGCCCTATAATTTTAAAAGTGTAAACTTTTGTGTTTTCTCTGGGAAAAGGAAGGTAAGGTCGTTAAGTTACCAGGACTTGGGGGAATTTTTTCTTTTTCTTTTTAAACCTATTATAAATTGGGGTTTTTTCATCCCTTTATTTTTATTTTGGCGAACATTAAATACTCTCTTGGTTTTGGAGATTCAAAAAAAACAATTCAATATTATCAAATTTCCCCTTTTTTTCAAAAAAAGCAATTTGAATTTTAATTCTTTTTCTTGTTCTTTTATAGTAGTAAAAACCCCTTCTAGGGTTGTGAACCCAAAAAAAGGGGGTTTTTTATTTTTATATAACATAATGAATTGTTAGGTTTATTTTTCTTCTTTTCATTTATATTATGGTTGAAATTTATTAAGCCAAAACGTTTTTTGGGAAAATAATGGTTTTTAAGAAAAATAACAAGAATCAAGGGTTTAAACCTTTTTTTAATAAATTCATTTGGAATAAGGAATTTACTTGGCATAATTAACCGTTCTTCATGCATACTTTCTTTTCTTCGGGAAAGCATACAAAGCAAATAATCTTTTCTTATTGGGAAATAGTCTAGATTCACATGAGGTTAAGTGCATCCTTACAAATGATCCATTAGAAGTATATCAAGATCAAGATCCATGATCATACACTTTATCGTACTCGGGACACAATCTTGGTAACTTGGTTATTTTTGCCTATATATTTACAGCCTTTTAAATTACTAGTCACTCTAAATTAGTCTACAAACCAAAACCCTTATAAAACCCCTTTTTCCTGGAGTACACCAGGACCGCAACATTAGTATAATACTTAATAGAGAACTTTTCACACCATATTTTCATGATTCGACCTCAACCTTGTCGGGTTACCATTTGACATTGTCCGCTTTACACTATTAAAAGGTGTAATTTGGAGCATATCAAAGATTCATAAAAGAATGCAAATATGCGTACCGCACAAAACTATAGTATCGGTAGGGTATTATAGGCCAACTAAATATAGCTAACATAATTCGTACAATAAAGCAAAGATAGACAGATAAACCAACAAGTACAAGTCAAACATAATCAAACCAAGCACACGTCACAAATTTCAAGTAGAGCATCTAATTCCAAATGTTCCAAGTCTCAATATGTCCAATCCGAAACCAACATCACAAGAATAAACACCAATTCATCTCAAAGTAAGACGCGGAATGCAAATGCAATTAACAATGTATGAATGCAATGTAATGCCATGCGAATGCTTCCGTACACATGTACTTCTGGATTAAATATCGACAACCTTAGCACAACCAAGATGACTCACAAGTCTAAGTGCCACTAGTCCCAGATTCGGGCCCAATAGACAAGAGACCCTATCTTTTTGTCCACGGGGTTCTCACCCACACCACCACGCAACCACCAATGCGCGATTCCGGACTAACAGACGGATACTCCTACTCACATCACTCTCATTTAAACTCGAGTCAAGCCATCACAATGTTTTGCCACTAACCAAATGTTGTCTCAACAATATGTCAAGAATGAGAATGAATGAAATGTACGTGTCAAATATCAAGAATCACCACATCACAAGTACCTCACGGTACGCCAACAATATATTAATGTCACAAGTACCTACCGTTGACACCTAATTTTTGACCTCCCATAATTAATTTAATTTAATTACTAAAAGTAATTAATATTAAACGGGGTAGTATATGCTTTTAAAAAAAAAATGTAATGATTTTATAAACTATACAGATAATGTTTTACCTGAAAGTGTTTAAAATAATTTTCATAATACACCATTTGGAAATTATTTTTTACAACAATTGATGATGCATTTACTAATCTCACAAAGAAATAGTTATTTATTTAACTGTCCAAATTATCGGAATTAACGTAAATATTTATCCCATTTTAATACAATAATGACTTATTAAAATAAATAATCATTTTTACCCCCAAATTTTAATTTCGCACAATCAATTAATGTGGACAATTTCAAATTAACCATAATGACTTAAATAATTAATTATGGTTATAATTGTATCTTGTTATTATATGTTTAATTATACGTTGATTGAAATAATCAATCGAAGCATTTATCAGGACCATAATTGAAATAACAAAATTTGTTGTTTAATTCAATTAAGGCCCTACTTGTAAATCCATTTTTTGTGAAAATCAATCGTGTTTTAGATTAATTGATTATTTGGTTTTTAATTGTTTAGTAATCAATATGTTTACCTACTCATTAATTCGCATTTTTTTTTGTCCCTTATACATACATATATGCATTAATACTGTTATATCCCGTATTTTTGTACATTGGAACGATCCGGATTAATAATGATAAATTAAGGACAAAACTATTCCGGGATACAAAGTCGGGATTTTTGACCTTCGATTTTGTTTTGGGACATAAGTTGTTTATGAAATTGTTGGCATGGAACATTTGAGAAAATTTGGGACCAAAAGTGGAATTTTGGAAGTATGAAATTCATGAAAATTGGCTATGTTAGCCATGTGTCTGAATTGGTCCCACACACTTTGTGGACAATTTTAATGGTCCAACACATGGTGGGCCATGGACACTGGGCAATTTATGTGGAATCTTAAAAGATGACTTCTAAGTCATCTTTCACTCATTTACAACACTTAGAAAAAATAGAAGTCAAGAACACCATTCGAGGGTGCTCTACCAAGAAGAGAAGAGAGAAAAAAAACACCCAACTTCAATTTTAGCCCTCCTAAAATTATTTCTTTGGTGATAAACCACTAATTCGAGGTCCCTAAGTAAGCGCTGAAGCGTTGTTCGTCATCCAATCACCCGTTGTGTAGATCGCAAACCCTAGGCAAATCGGGAGTCAAGAAGAAAGGTAAGAATCAATTATGTTTTATGCATGTTGTAGTATGTTAAAATGGATGAAATTTATGAAATATGACATGTCGGAGTTGAGGTGGTGCGTGGTGTGTAGCCGTGTAGTGTAGTGTGCAGGTTTATGGAAGTAATGAATTGAAGTCTAGTTAGCATGTTCGTGATCATTAGAGTGAAGAAATGAATGAGAAACATCTATAGTGTATGTGGGTATATGGCCGAATATGGGTCATGTAGTATGGCAAAGAATGAATTAATATCGCTTTCTTGTTTAGTTGTTGTCGTTATGAATTCTATGTCGACGATAATAGTTTAATGACTCAAATTGATATCGTTAGTGTTGGGGCTGAATTCGAGGCGATTGTACATTTGATGTAACTTGTATAACTATGAGAATGACATTGTTATAGTGTGATTGTTGATGCACATCTTGATTCGAAAGTTTGTAATGGACCATAGTTGTTCTCGTTGTGGGACAGCTTTTCGCAAATCGGAGCTTTGTTGGATTGTTGGAAATATTGTGTGAATTGTTTAAAATGTTGTTGAATGTTGTTGGTATGGATTTGGATTAGTATACGAATGTATAATGTTGATGTTGGCTTAAATGTAAGCCGTTGAATCGAAAGTATCGAATGTTGTCGTAATGATGTTAAAGAGAGTTACTAATGTTATATGCTTTCGATTGATTATTGATGTTGCTAGGTTGGTTGTTGTTGTGGTTGTTGTTGATTTTGGCCGAGTTAAATTCCCTGGGGCTATTTATTGTGGGAAATGCGCCCAAATTTCGTAGAATTAGGGGCTAAATTGGAATTAAATGCCCAAATGTTTATAGCTAATGTCTTGGCATATTATGAATTGGTTGTAGACCTTGGGCAGCCCGAGACGTAAGTTGGAGTTAGCTTGAGTTTGGATTGGCGTTGGAAGCGATCGAGGTATGTAAAGAGCAACCCTTCCTTCTTTTGGCATGCCTTAGTCTTAAATAGGCTATGATACGAGTATCGGGGAAATTCTACTCTCGCGATCCGACCACGTCTATGATTATTATTTGTTTCTTGATCTTTATAAGCATGATATGATGAAATATTGGCCTTTATGTCTTTGTATGACCAAGTTTCAAAAGTGGCAAAAAAAAATTGGTTTAAAAGAGTTTTGTTCCTAAACGATCAAAACCGAAAGTCCGTAACT
>NW_026725280.1:0-11247 GCF_029784015.1 Lycium ferocissimum
TTGGTAGTTCAAACACTGAGCAACAAACTCCACTATGTCACGCTTCATCCTAGCCCATCAGTAATGTTGTCTCGGGTCTCAGTACATCTTGGTAGTACCAGGATGAATGGAATACCTCGAACTCTGAGCCTCTGTAAGAATAGTCTTGATCAAATCACCCACACGTGGCATGCAAACTCTCCCCTTAATTCGCAACACCCCCTCTTCTCCGATCATGACCTCTTTGGCCTTATCACGCAACACTTTGTCACGAATTTTACACAACTTAGCATCCTCAAACTGTTTAACCTTATTCTGCTCCAAAAACGATTACCTAGCCTTAACACAAACAGGTACTCTGCCGGGGATAGACACATCCAGCCTCATAAAATCAGTCGCTAGATATACTTTCCAATTTTATGGACCATATATATTATACGATCCGTGCAACTGGTCCGTAAAATCTTCTTCCCTTTGAGACTTCGCTAGAACCAATGTACGGTAGGATCTACGGACCGTAAATAATGTACGGTCCGTACTTCTTCCTTGACTTCCTTCTTCAGGTCTGAGCCTTTCTGTTATGCATCTACGGTAGTATTGCGGACCGTAAATATTATACGGTCCGTATGTTGCTCCGTACAAGTCAGGCTTCAGTTATTTTTCTTTCTTTGAACATCTTTTTAAACCATTTTCCACGACTTGCTCCAAAATATGTTAAATACCTGCAACATATCACAAACACATCAAAAAGACCAAGACTTGCTCAAAAACAAGTAAAACTTATAGCCAAAAAACATCGAATGTGCCATAATTTCACGGCACATCAACACCCCCAACTTAAAGTCTTTTCTTGTCCTCAAGCAAGTCGCATAACACAATGACTCCATCTACCACTTAGATATCACAGAGTAGTAATGTCTACATTGGTTTTGACTCTGAACTACTGGCATGTACGTTTCTCTTCCAAGGACCACCTCATTTTTCTATTTTCAACCAATTATGCACAACTCAAGACTGCTATGACTAACAATGATGCTTCAATACATGACATTACATTATCGGACATATCATGATGCACACAAACGCTACTTTAGGCGGTCACTTCATTTTGATCAATTCTCATCCTTGTGCCCTCACATAGACCAAAGAACGTCCCAACACACATATATACAACAATAATGGGACGAAGACGAAAGAGAAGAGAAAAACAGCCACACTCACAAAGAAGTTCATATCTATACATGCAAATACCATAAGCTTTCCCTTATTTTCTATGCTTTCATCCTAGGTTCATTCAATTGCGATCACATTAGGACTTGTTTCTGGCCTGTAATGTAGACTTAGGGACAGGTAGGATCCTTTTTTGATATTAGTGACTAACCCTCAGTCACGACCCGACTAGGGGCCATGACGGGTACCCGGGGCTAACCATCGAGCACCGCTCAAACCATTACCCATCGTACACATCAAGCACTCTTTCATTAATCTTATACTCAAATCATAGGAAAAACCTTTTTTCACTTCGAAACATAATTACCTTTATATACATAAGCCCTTCGGCTATCAAAATAATGTACATATAATAAGGACATCGTGAGACCATACCACCCACACATATGTATCTACGAGCCTCTACTAGAGTGCTAGACATAGGGACGCGACAGGACCCCATCAAGCCCAAAACATTTATATACACAAAAGAATAAATCAATGGCACCTCCGGAATAATGGGGTGCTCTCAAAGTCTGCTAGTAGCTGCTACGAGTCTGGATCACCTCCCCGCTGCACCGTGGGCATGAACACAGCGTCCAAAGAAAACGGTCGTCAGTACGAACATTGTACTGAGTATGTAAGGCATGAATGAAATGAATATAATAGAGAAATCATTAGACATAAGATGAAGATATAACCTGCTTAACCTTTAAGAATGGATGAATTTCATACATATATCATATATAATCGTATTACATATATCATCATAGCACATAGATCCCCATATCATATATACCATCATCGTTAACCCGCGTCCAGGTAACCATCATATGCCACCCACTAGTGGTGTCATGCCCGGCCCTCTAGGCTTAGTGTAACCATAGCAGCCCGCCTTAGCGGTGACATGCCCGGCCATCTAGGCACGGTGGAATCATATGCAGCCCGCCCTTGCGGTGACATGCCCGGCCGTTTAGGCACGGTGGAATCGCATCATCATATACTCATCATAAACTTAACATTATTATACATCTCATAGGCATATCATGACCTTATCATAACTAAGCATCATTATACCTTTATCATCAAAACATACATTGGAACTTGAAGGCAACTATGGATATGTCGGGGTGACATAAGGTCGTGAACCCCCTATTACATTATGGAGTGATCATAATCATTATATCTCACCTTGAGGGGACTAACATTTTAAGGTGAGTGTACACAAGGAAAAGCATCAATGGAACCATACTTAGGATCATTAACCTCATGGACATCGTATATTACTCTAGGATTCTTCATACTTAACTCATCATCATCATTATCATGCTCGTATCGTATCTCCTTCGTTTATCATATGCGTATGTAGCTCTTTATAGTCACGGACTCATAATTTCCGTTATTTAGGAAGATCATGGAAAAATAGGAAGATTCATGCCATAGGAGTCATTTCTTAGAAGGAAAAGATTAGCCTTACATACCTTTTTTTTTTAACAATTCTCTCGCTTAATTGTTTTCCTTCAATGCTCGCGTTTCTACCTTCAAGAGAATTCGCATCAACATTAGCTAATCGATTATATGAACGTGCTTACTAATGCTAGAGAAAATTGGGCAGCATTTTCTTTGTTCATACAACTTTCCCCATAGTACATATCAACTCCCAAACATCCATAACAACATTCACAATATTATAAGCAACAATCATCATTCATCTACATTATCCACATTTCACAATTTCACTTCAATTCCTCCATAATCATGGTCATAGTTCACTATTGCATTTTCTCATATATAATACTTATCCCATGTTCTAAATGTCACTTATAGCATGCTTACAATCACAACATATCAATATTCATGACTCATTCCAAACTACTACTCAAAATCTCATTATTCCCATCTTTGTGACCTATTTTCTATCTCCTTCCATAATCTAAGTCTTTCAACCTCTCATTAACTTAAGCAACATGAAAAGATCATAAAACTTACCTTAGATAGTGTAGGAATAAGCCTTGGGTGGAAATACTTCTCTTGCACCAAAACCCTAGTTCACTTCTCTTGGAATTTTTTGGCTTGGATGAACTTTAATGAGTTTCATACACTTGATTTTGTTGGTTTGATGAAGTTGATCACAAATATATCTTGGGTTATTGTGGATGAAGATTGGAGATTCTCTCTAGAATATTCTTGAAGTGTAAAGTGAGGAAATGAAATAAATTGAAGAGGGTTGGGTCCTTATATCATTTTTAAAAATTTGTCCCGACCAGATTCTACGGACCAACATACGGTTCGTATAAATTATACTGGCCGTATGTATGGCCGTAGATCTGGTCCAGTGAAAGACCCATTCTGGTCACAACATACGGCCTAACATACGGCCAGTATGTTTTATACGGCCAGTATGTTGGGCCGTATAATGTCCCGTCTTTCCGAACTCTTTCTCGTCGACTCGTTTGATCTCGAATCCTTATGGAACCTCCTTGACACTTGTTTAACACCTCATTACCAATCTAAGGGGCATTATAGCTCTTCTCCAAAACATCATTAAGTCATCATTAATTCGATACTCGCAAGTCCTACCCGACACACAACATATACCCTGCTTTCCTTGACAACTTTCTTCCCTTACCTCAAATGTCTTTGAAATCTCGATTAGGATCATCAAATGCTATTTCTTACTTATCAAAATATCGTATACATCGTGCCCTTCGTTAGTCTATTCACTGTACGTTAACGGGAAATTTTTGAGGTGTAACATTCTTCCCCCCTTTTGGAACATTTGTCCTCGAATGTTAAGAACTCGGGAATTCTATGAAAATTTCGCCAGAGTTTCCCCTGTAATATGACACTACCATCCTATCACAATAGCCAATAATAACATTGCCTCACAGGGCCACAACACAATAGCAATATAAGTTGGCCACACACGACCCATATGCATAAAAAGAAAACATACATACCTCATAATCCCGATGTTTCATCGTGGATCTCTTCTGGGGGCTGAAATAAGTGCGGGTATTTGGATTTCATACTCTCTTCTGCTTCCCAAGTCATTTCTTCTAGGTTTTTATTTCGCCATAAGACTTTAACTGAGGCTACTTCCTTATTTCGAAGTCTCCGTACTTGTCTGTCTAATATGGCAATGGGCACTTCTTCATAGACTAGCTTTTCTGTCACTTGAACATCATCTATTGGAACAATCCTCATAGGATCTCCAACACACTTGCGGAGCATTGAGACATGGAAAACTGGATGGACCGATTCAAGTTCTAGAGGCAAGTCCAATTCATAAGCTACTTGACCCACCTTGCGGATAATCTTATAGGGTCCAATGTATCGAGGACTTAACTTTCCTTTCTTGCCAAATCTCATCACCCCTTTCATTGGTGTCACCTTTAAAATATCAAGTCATCAACTTGAAATTATAAGTCTTGCCGGTGGTTGTCCGCATAAGATTTTTGGCGACTTTGGGCTGTCAACAATCGATCTCGGATCACCTTGACTTTTTCTGCTGCTTGTTGAATCAACTTAGGGCCTATTGGCTGTACTTCTTCTATTTCAAACCATCCAATTGGAGATCTACACTTCCTTCCATATAAAGCTTCATACGGAGCCATTTGAATACTGGAATGGTAGCTATTGTTATATGCAAACTCAATAAGGGGTAAGTGGTCATCCCAACTACCACCAAAATCTAGAACACATGCTCATAGCATATCTTCCAAGGTCTGGATAGTACGTTCGGCTTGCCCATCAGTTTGCGGCTGAAATGCCGTGCTGAGCTTTACTTGAGTACCCAAAATTTTCTTGGAAGGATTTCCATAACTTAGCTATAAATTGTAACCCTCTATCTGTGATAATACATATTGGAATACCATGGAGTCGCACAATCTCCTTGAGATACAACGTTGCATAATCTCCTGCTAAGTATGTGGTTCTGACTGGAAGAAAATGAACTACTTTCGTGAGTCTGTCCACGATCACCCATATGGAATCATATTTACCTCGGGAGCGGGGTAACCCCACAATAAAATCCATGTTTATCACTTCCCATTTCCAAATAGAAATCTCCATTGCTTGCAATAATCCTCCTGGCTTTTGATGTTCGATTTTTACATGCTAGCAATTTGGACATTGAGCTACAAATTCTGCTATATCTTTCTTCATTCTATCCCACCAATAAATTAACTTGAGATCATGATACATCTTTGTCGTTCCTGGATGAATAGAATACCGATAATAATGAGCTTCTTCTAGAATTCGGCGACGCAATTCTGCAACATTCGAAACACATTGCCTGCCTCGGTATCTAAGAATTCCATCCATAGAAGATTCAAATTGAGACATCTCTTTTTCATATATATATATATATATATATATATATATATATGTGTGTGTGTGTGTGTGTGTGTGTGTGTGTGTGTGTGTGTGTGTCTATAATGGCTCAAACCGAGGATCTTCATATTGACGCTCTTTCACTTCCATATTCAAGGATGAAACTATGGGGTTATTAATACCAATTCTGCTTTACCGAATCAATTAGACGTACTCCAAGATTAGCTATTTGGTGGAGCTCATGAACTAATTCTTTCTTCTTCGAAGGAACTTCACATAGGCTGCCCATTGATCGACGGCTAAGTGCATCAGCTACTACATTTACCTTCCCGGGGTGGTATAGGATATTAACATCATAATCTTTTAATAATTCTAGCCACCGCCTCTGTAGATTCAACTCCTTCTCGTTTGAAAATGTATTGGAGACTCTTGTGGTCCGTATAGATATCAACATGCACACCATACAAGTAATGTCTCCACATCTTTAATGCATGTATAAGCTATGACAATTCGAGATCATGAGTTGGGTAGTTCTTTTTATGTTTAATTGTCTCGAAGCATAAGCGATGACTTTACCGTGCTGCATTAACACACATCCTAACCCAACACCGGAAGCATCACAATATACAACATAACCATCTGGCCCTTCTGGGAGTGTTAAGACTGGAGCTGAGGTTAATCTGTCCTTCAACTCTTGGAAGCTGCGTTCACAAGCATCATTCCACTAAAATTTAGCTGACTTTTGGGTTAGCTTCGTCAATGGGCCTGAAATAGAGGAAAATCCTTCTACGAACCTTCCATAGTAACCTGCCAATCCCAGAAAACTACGGACTTTTGTATGCGTCGTAGGCCTTGGCCAAGTCTTCACTGACTTCAATTTTCGATTATCAACTCGAATACCATCATCTGAAATAACATGACCTAAGAATGTCACAGAATTCAGCCAAAACTCACACTTTGAGAATTTTGCATACAATTCTCTAGTTCAAAGAATTCTAAGAACAATACATAAATGGCCAGATGTTCGATTTTATGCGAGAATATACCAAAATATCATCAATGAATACTATTACGAATAAATCCAAGAGAGTCCTCGAATACATTATACATCAAATTTATGAACACTGCCGGAGCATTAGTTAACACAAATGACATCACCCGGAATTCATAATGGCCATATCTCGTTCTGAAAGTTGTTTTGGGAATATCTTCTTCTTTAACTCTTACTTGATGATAACCTGACCTTAGGTGTATTTTGGAAAACCACTTGGCACCTTGTAATTGATCAAACAAATCATCAATTCTTGGGAGAGGATATTTGTTCTTTATCATCACCTTATTCAACTACCTATAATCAATACACATTCGTAAGGAACCATCTTTCTTATTCACAAATAGGACTGGTGCTCCCCACGGTGATGAACTGGGTCTAATAAACCCCTTCTCAAGTAAATCTTTCAACTGTGCCTTTAGCTCTTTCAATTCTGCCGGAGCCATTCGGTAAGGAGGAATAGAAATAGGCTTGGTGTCCGGCAACACATCAATAGCAAAATCAATCTCTCTTTCCGAGGAAGGCACGGAAGTTCATCCGGAAATACATCAGGAAATTCATTCACTACCGGAATGGATTGGAAAGTTGGCCGACTTTGCTTCGGTGTCATGAACTCGGACTAAGTGATAAATATAGCCTTTAGCTATCATCTTTCTTGCCTTAAGGTAGGAAATAAACTTACCTCTTGGAGATCTTTGTGTTACCCTTCCATTCAAGCACGGGCTCTCCCGAGAAATTTGAATCGAACTACTTTCATTCGACAATCAACATTAGCATAACATGAGGCCAACCAATCGATGCTCATAATTACATCGAAATCTAGCATTTCCAGCTCAACTAAACCAACTTTAGTCTGGCGGTCGCATATCACAATTACACAATATTTGTACACTTGTTTAGCTATCACGGGATCACCAACCGAAGTAGATACCTCAAAAGGTTTAATTGGATCGGGTTTCACCCCAATACGACCAGCAACATGCGGAGTAATATAAGATAGGGTAGAACCCGGATCTATCAATGCATGAATATCATGGGAAAATACGGATAATGTACTTGTAACCACATCCGGGGAGGACTCAAGATCCTGTCGTCCGGCTAAAGCATACATTCCTGTCGTCCGGCTAAAGCATACATACGGGGATGAGTGGCACCTGAAGTAGATGCTCCCCCTTGGCCTCTACCTCGACTTCGGAATCTAGGGAGTGCCTACTACCGGAGCTCACCGAAGAGGAACCGAGCTGCTGATCCTGTGGGCCGAACCCCACCTATACCATACCTCGAGGGACAATCATGTATCAAGTGTCTAGTCTATCCAAAAACATAGCAAGCATCCGTGCCCTGGCGAAATGGCCCCGAGTGTAATTTTCTACACTGGCTACATCGTGAGACTGGTGGTCTCCTCTGGCTATAATCACCCCCAAACTAGGAACCTGAAGCTCTCGAACTCTGACCCTGTCCTGAAAGAATGGAATGATCAAATCTCCTACCTGCAAATCGTGGAGGTGCACTAGTCGCCGACTGGCCTGAGTGTCTAGATATACGCCTGATCCCCCTCTATAATCACTACGCCTTGATCCGGCCCCTTGCTTTTCCCTCTATCAATATCACGATCACCCCTTTGCGGATGTTATTGTCCTTCTAAATTCTAGACATGGGCTTGAATGCGGGAAATATCCATCCCATCTTGCAATGAAGCCGTCAAACAATCCTTAAACAAATGTGGCCCTAATCCACTCACGAATCTGTGCACTCTATCCCTCATGTAGGCCACCATAGTCGGGGCATATCTAGCCAATGAATTAAACTGAAGGCTATACTCCCGAGCACTCATATTTCCTTGCTTTAGATTTAAGAACCTATCCGCTCTAGCTCGGCGGACCTCGGGTGGAAAATAGTGGCGGATGAAGGCATCTACAAATTCTTGCCAAACGGGAGGAGGTGCATTCTCTTTTCTTGATGATATCCAATTATTGTACCATAAGACCGCCGCATCCCCGATTCTATAAGATGCCAACTCCACAAATTCAGTTTCTGAGGCATGAATAATGTTACACCTCGAAATTTTTTTTGATGCACAGTGAATAGGCTAATGAAGAGCACGAAGTGTATGATGTTTCGATAAGTAAGTAATAACTTTTGATGACCCTAAGTAATATTTTAAAGGCATCCGAAGTTAGATGAGAAAGTTGCCAAGAGAAGGCAATGTATACGATAGATATCGGACGAGAATTACAAGTAACAAGTTAATGATGACTTAATGAAGTTTTGGAAAAGAGTTATAATGTCCCTTAGATTGTTAATGAAGTGATAAGCAAGTGTTAAGAAGGTTCTATAAAGATTGGAGATCGAACGAACAGGTGGAGGAACAACTTCGGAGAAGCATGTGGGTTTCACGGCCACTTGCACGGAGTGAAACCTTGTACGGATCGTGGAATGGTCTTGGAACTAAATTGGGCGGTGGAGCTGGTGGGAACCACGACGAACCATTAGATGAGCCTCATGTTCCACGGACCGTGGAAGAGTCGTGGAATTCACCTGAACTCTTCCATTTATAAATGTGATCGGCTCCATTTTTCTTCCACACACTTCTTCATCTCTCTCAAAACCTCTAGAAGGATCCATACACTTCATCCATAAGAAATCAAAGGAAGTTGATGATCAACTTCATCAAACCAACAAGAATCAAGATTGTGAAATTTTTGAAATCTAAAAAGCACACAAAAGAAGTGAATTAGGGGAGGAGAAAAATCTTATTCTACCATTATCGGTAAGTTTCATGGTATTTTCATGATGTTTGAAGTATTGTATAGTTGAAACACTTGAATTGGTCATTTTTCATAAATGTGGGAATAGTGTCATTCTTTGAATAGAAGTTTGGATTGAGTTGTAGATATTGATATGTTGAGATTGTAAATACGTTATGAATGAAATTTAGAACATGGAATGAGCATTATATGTGAATAAACATGATGGTGAACTATGATCATGATTTTGGGAGAAATTGAAAGGAAGTTGTGAAATGCGAATAATGTAAACAAATGATGATTGTTGTTTATTGTTACATCCCGTGTTCTCATGTGTTGGAAAGTGTGTGAATTAAATGATATTAGTAATGGACACGAGGTTATCCCCCAAGCTTATAGGCGGTTAATGTGATGGTACACATGTATCGTAAGGATTTGAAGTTAAACCAATCAAAGAAAATAAGTTTTGTCAAGTTTCAACATTTATTTGAGTGAAATACGATCCAAGCTATAATATCTCGTATTTTTGGACTAGAAAAATTTAATCGTCCAATATGAGCAAAAATTACCCGAGCCTGGAGAATTCGATCATATTCAAGGATGAAAATCGAGAGCTCGGTGTACAAAGAGTTTGAGGTCCCAAAATAATCTAGGACTTAACAAGTGTGACCATGGTGATTGAGAATAATATTTGGTACATGTATAAGGGGGCCATGGACTAGAGTTCTACCACGTGATTATGATAATGAATATATGGAGTGTGTTAAAAATAATTGGTATTAAAGTAAATTAAGATCAAGAAATTAATTATGGGTGTAATTGGATAAAAAGAGGGAAGTGTAGTGGATGTAGATAAATTAGGGAATTAAATGGATTATATCTAGTATAGTCAACGTGGACCATATTTATATTGGGAATCATGGGACACTTATATAACATGCAAATTATGACTATATAGGTATAAACTGTTTGGTGATGAGTGATTATATGTGCACCTAGAGGATTACACGTGTAAAATGGAAAAGGGGACTAGTTCACCATGATGGGTTTTCATTTTTTTTTTTTTTTTTTAAAAAGGGAACTTTGTAGCAATATATATGCACAACCAAATGTGATGTACAGCAATATATTTATATAAATCGCAGCAACAAAGGTACATGAGCAACCTTATATTTGGAGGATCAATAACGTGACTTTCATTTACATAGCAGCAACACAACTTCAAATGGATATAGCATCAACGTGAATTTCAATTGCAGTAGCAGCTACGTGAGTTGGTATTTTACGGAAGAAGAGTATTTCTTGGCATATAAGGTAAGAAATTCTCTCTCCTAGATGTATTTGATTTATCCGAATCGTATCTACGTTGCTAGAGGAAAGAATTACGAATACTATATCGAAAATCGGATAAATTGTTATTGTTACCATGTGGGCTGTTTGGTGGTTGTTATGAATTGTTTTGTGGGCTGGAATATCATGGGATTGGCTGTAGTTGTTGTTGTTGTTATGTTTGTTATACTATCTATATACGGAAATAAAAAAGGGTATACAAGCATTAGTATACGAATGTATATTGGGCTGTTTTGGAAGTGATTTAAGAATGGATTTAATTCTAGTTTGATATGAGATTCTAAGTGTACTATAGTTAATACTTGGTATCAATGTTGTTGTTGATAAATATATCAAGTGAGGTATGATGTCCTCTCCTATAGTTGCAAGATTAACTCATATAAGCGATGTAATATGTTTTCGTATTTAGAACTCACGGGACGGTGCTCAAAAGCCATGAGTTCGATTATTTGGTGTAGAGCCCAAATTTGTATAGGCTATAGCCGGGCTGCTCTTATTGTAATTAAATTTACGGAATATGATGTTGAGCCGATGTGTACATAGCCTAATTGTATTATTGTTTTTGGGGTTTTGGAG
>NW_026725281.1:0-8156 GCF_029784015.1 Lycium ferocissimum
ATGATGTCTATGATCCTATGATGCTTATGATGGCTATGATTCTATGATATCTACGATCCTATGGATATACATGATTCTATGGGGACTATGATTCTATGATGGCTATGGTTCTATGATGACTATGACTCTATGATGACAATGATTCTATGATGCCTATGATTCTACGATGACTATGATCCTATGATGGCCACGATTCTATGATGACTATGATTCTATGACAACTATGATTCTATGATGACATGTTCTATGTTGATAGTCTCGCCTTATGATTACCGTTCCTTCAAGGTGAAGCAAAGCGACCATGATTATTCCATAATGCGATCGGAGGGTTTCCGACCTTACGTCACTCCGATAAGTACATGATTTCCTTGGGCTCTCTTTGCGTGCTAAATATGAACATGGGTTGGGGGGATGGGATACTTGAATACTTGGGAATTGGGAAGGAACTATGTATCATTGCCACCTGGTCGGTACAGCTTATCATCCGGACGCGGATGCCGGACGCGGGATTTTATGGCGGAAATTTGGAGTGTTCGGCGCTATGTGGGCGAGCCGCGCCGCGCGGTACTATGACTGATATGACGAATAAGCATGCATGACATCGCCCCCGGGGGCATTCATATGCACGGTTACTGCGGTATCCTTTGATACGTTCTATGTTCCTATGCGGTTATATGATTCCTATGTACAGGTCACGGCTTGACATGATATGTTCTATGTTTCTACGCGGTTATTGTTCATGTGCATATTTCTTACAATGATACTATTCATGCCTTACATACTCAGTACATTGTTCGTACTGACCCCTCTTCTTCGGGGGTGCGTTTCGTACCGCGCGGTACACCAAATGAACGGACGCTATTATAGACGATGTTCCGGCGGAGTTATCTCCGTTTGCTCTAGAGGGGTGCCGAGTCGGTGCATGTACTATGCGGTTGTTCAAAGTTAGAGACTTTACGGACAGTCGTGGGTCTAAGGTGTCGGCCTTCAAAAAAGGGTTAACTACTTGGTTGATGTGTCTTATTATACGGAGCCCTCATGTTTTCAAACTGTATTTACCTTGAGAAATGACGAGAAGATATTTGAAAAAAATTGCTATGTATTTTACCTTATATCGCCTTAAGCGTCCAAAGGGTTCATATGTGTAATAAGAGTTAGCGGGTTCGCTCGGCTCCAAACATGGGGTCGGGTGCCCATCACACCCTAGCAAAGTCGGGGTGTGACATGGGGCAAACCTCAGCAGGTATGCTGAGTCCCAAAATGGGGGGTGAGCGTAAGGCCGCCTTAGGCGGATCCCACATTGGTTTAGGCGAATCCCACATTGGTTTAGGCGAATCCCACATCGGTTAATGTCAGCTACTATGATATGATCTATTTTCTATATATATGAGACATAAATGTTTTTTAAAAGAAAGCTAAGCATTTCGTCATTCCGATCATTACATTGGTCTTCTGCACCTCGTATGTATGAGTTGTCTTTCAGATTCAAGCACCTTGACATTCTGGTTATTATGTTCACTGTCTGTACTCCTTATTTCGGATATGATCTCATTTTCTGTATTCCATGCTTTTCATACTCGGTACATATTCCGTACTGACCCCCTTTCTTCGGGGGCTCCATTTCATGCGCGGTACACCCGTGACAGTGAAGACATTAGGTAGAAGATGTTCATTTGGATTGGCGAGCTCCATTTCCTCCGAGTTCGCCGAGTCGAATGTTTATGTTATGAAAGTTTGTTCCATGTTAGAGACTTTGCAGACAGGGTCATGTGTATAGTGCGTCAGTTATGTAAGCGGCTCTATAAGCTGATGTACTGTTATGCATTATGTTACGGGTATTATATGATTACAGATTTTTATTTGGTTTGAGAAAGACGGAAAGGCATGTTTGTTTTCCGGAAAAAAATGATTTCATTACATATTTGTGTTTTGGCTGAGGGCTCAGTACGATTGCGAGTATTACGAGAGTCAGCGGGTTCGCTCGGCCCTAGGTAAGGGTCGGGTGCCCATCACACCCTGTCGGATTAAGGGTGTGACAATTATAACCTCAACTTGAACCATTAAACCTTCATTTTCATGGGTGGGAGCCCACCCCAAGCCACACGACCACTTGGCCTTTATTTCATGAAATATTAATTTCTAATTTTCCTTAATATTCCATACCAATAAAATTATAAGCAACTTGTGCATTAAAACAAAATCGAAGGTCAAAAGTCTCTACCTCGTATTCCGAAATAGTCTTGTCCTTAACTTATCGCGGTTAGCTCGGAAATTCCCAATGTACAAAATACGGGATATAACATCCTCCCCCCTTTAGAACATTCGTCCTCGAATGTTAAACTAGTCCTACAGGGTCTTATAAGCATTTCGGGGGAGTCTCTTTTATGGCCATCACATACAGTTCATTCATCAATCAACATAACCAAGTAAGGAATTTAGATTACCTGTAGGCATAGGAAATAAGTGGGGATACTTCTTCTTCATCTCTTCTTCAGCTTCCCAGGTCATCTCCTCCCTGTTATTGTTGCGCCACAATACCTTAACGGAAGCCACATCTTTATTACGCAACCTCCTCACCTGACGATCCAGTATGGCTATAGGCTGCTCCTCATAGGATAGCTCCTTTGTCACCTGGATATCATCCATGGGAAACACTCTGGAAGGGTCACCAATGCATTTGCGAAGCATAGACACGTGGAAGACTGGATGCACTACTTTCAAATCAGATGGTAGGTCTAATTTGTAGGCAACCTGGCCTACCTTACGGACAATCTGATAAGGCTCAATGTATCTGGGGCTCAGCTTCCCCTTTTTACCAAATCTCATAACACCCTTCATGGGTGACACTTTCAGAAATACCCAATCGCCAATCTGGAACTCTAAGTGTCGACGTAGATTATCTACATATGATTTTTATTGACTCTGAGCTGCTAGTAACCGTTCCCAAATGAGTTTCACTTTATCAACTGCTTGCTGAATCAGATCTGGGCCAATTAACTTAGTTTCCCCAACATCGAACCAGCCAATCGGTGACCTGCACTTTCTGCCATACAAAGCCTCATACGGTGCCATCTGGATGTTAGAATGGTAGCTATTATTATAAGCAAACTCAACCAGTGGCAAATGATCATCCCGTACACCTGCGAACTCAATAACACGGGCCGCATGACATATCTTCAGCGTACGAATAGTACGCTCGGCACGTCCGTCGGTCGAGGATGGAATCTTGTGCTAAGACTCACAGGTCCCCAATCCTTCTCGAAATGATCTCCGGAAATTACCGTAATGAACTGGGCACCTCTGTGGGATATAATAGATGTGGGGACTCCATGAAGTCTTACTATCTCCTTAATATATAATCTTGTATAGTCCTCAGCTGAATAAGTAGTCCTGACTGGAAGGAAGTGGGCTGATTTTGTCAGCCTATCTACAATAACCCATATGGAATCATACTTCCGTGGAGTGCGAGGTAAACCTGTAATGAAGTCCATATTAATTGCTTCCCACTTCCAAGTCGAAATCTCCTCGTAACAATCTACCAAGCTTCTGATGTTCGATCTTACACAGTTTGTTGGCAATTTGGGCACCGGGCAACAAACTCGGCTATGTCCCCCCTTCATACCACCCCGCGGTACAAGCATCCGAGGTCATGATACATCTTTGTTGATCCCGGATGAACGAGTAACGGCATAATGTGCCTCTCCCTTTTGTAACCTGTTGCCGCGGCCACACAACCTCGGTACATATAATGCGTACGTGTGTAGTACTCTATCGGGGTAATCTCGAACGGGGTCTTCTCCTTTTTCGAGGGCTGCGTCTGTCTTGTGCCGAACGGGGCCCTATACTGACGTCACTTTACCTCTTCCATAATGGAGGATTCAGCAATTCCTCAAACAGAAACCCTCGTATCTCCAGAATCGGCCAGACGGACTCCAAGATTAGCTAGCTGATGAATCTCACGAACTATTTCTTTTCTTTCAGGTTGCACGTCTGTCAAGCTACCCATAGACTTACGGCTGAGTGCATCTGTTACAACATTAGCTTTCCCAGGATGATATAAAATTTCAATATCATAGTCCTTGACGTGACTCTAGCCACCTCACTGCGCAAATTCGGCTCCTTCGCTTAAAGATATACTGGAGGCTTTTGTGATCCGTATAAATATCAACATGAACGCCATATAGATAGTGTCTCCATATTTTCAAGGCATGAATTACCGCTGCTAGCTCCAGATCATGAATGGGATAATTTCTTTCGTGCTTTTACAGAGCATCCGGGAGGCATAGGCTATAACTACGTCATGCTTTGCATTAATACACAACCTAACCCAACACGGAAGCATCATAATAAATGACGAACCATACGGTCCCTCGGAAGAGTCGAACCGGAGGTGTAGTCAACTTTTCTTTCAAAGGCTTAGCGGAAGCTTCATTCCTGACATCGATCTTCGGAACTTTGTTGCCTTCTGAGTTAGCCTCGTTAAAGGCGCTGAAATTGAAGCAAACTTCTCTACAAATCTCTTGTAATATCCTGCTAATCCCAGAAAACTACGTACCTCAGTTGGTGTCGTAGGTCTAGGCCAATTCTTTATGGCCTCAATCTTCTGTGTATCCACCCGGATGCCATCAACTCCAATAATATGCTCCAAGAATGCTATTGAATTCAACAAGAATTCACATTTAGAGAACTTAGCATACAATTTCGGTGGCCGGAGCACCAAATCTTGCCTCGGATGATGCGTATGCTCCTCTTCTGATCGTGAATAAACCAGGATATCATCAATAAATACAATCGCGAACATATCTAGGAATGGCACGAATACTCGGTTCGTCGGGTCCATAAACACCGGCCGGAGCATTGGTCGGCCCAAAAGACATCACTCCCCAAACTCATAATGCCCATATCGGGTCCTGAATGCAGTCTTTGGGATATCTGTCTCTCTTACCCGCACCTGGTGATAGCCTGAACGCAAGTCTATCTTCAAAAAACACTTAGCACTCTGCAACTGATCAAATAAATCATCAATCATGGGGAGGGGATATTTATTCTTTATAGTTACCTTGTTCAGCTGCCTATAATCTATACACATCCGCAGCGACCCATCTTTCTTTCTCATGAACAATACCGGCGCTCCCCAAGGTGATGTGTTGGGCCTGATGAAGCCCTTCTCTAATAAATCCCTCAGCTACTCCTTCAATTCTTTCAATTCTGCTGGTGCCATTCTATACGGAGGAATAGATATAGCCGAGTGTACGGCGACACATCTATAGTGAACTCTATCTCTGCTCGGAGGAAGACCAAACTCATGCCGGGAATACATCTGAAAATTCATTAACCACCGGACCGACCGAAGAGTCGGTGCTTAACTTTCAAGTCATGTACACGAACCGGATGATAAATATAACCCTTTCTAACCTTCTTCCTTGCCTCGAGGTATGAAATAAACTTACCCCTCGGCGATCTTGTATTTCCCGTCCACTCTATAACTGGTTCCCCTGAAATTGGGCAGAACTACCCCTTCTTCGACGGTCAACGTTGGCATAACAAGAAGCTAGCCAATCCATACCCATAATAACATCGAATTTGGTCATATCTAGCTCTATCAAGTCTGCTTTGGTGCAACGGCCACATATAATTTCCGAACAATCTCTATATACCTTCCTTGCTATAATGAAATCTCCTATCGATGTAGCTACCTCAAACAGTTCTATCGGTTCAGGTTCTATCCCAATTCTACTAGCGACAAGGGGAGAAATATACGATAAAGTGGAACCTAGGTCTATCAATGCATATACATCTCGGGAGAAGATCAATAATAAACCTGTAACCACATTTGGTAATGCCTCCTGATCCTGTCGGCTAGCCAAGGCATATATGCGGTTCGAGGGACCGCTAGAACCGAAAGCTCCGCCACGACCTTCTACCGCGCTCCTCGCCGGTGTCGGCGTACCCGCCCCATCGGACGCATAGCTACGAGAAGAGGAAGATGAACCGAAGGCGACCCGAGAGGGGAGAGCCGCACCGCCCGGACTACCCCTGAACGGATACTCCCTCATAACATAGCCTTGACGGCCACAAGAAAAATAAGCACCCGTAGTACGATAACACTCCCCTGGATGATACCTCCCACAGTGAGAACACCGAGGCATGGGTAGCCTCGACTGACCGGAACCACTGTCCACCTGTGAGCCCGAGGCCCTGGAGCTCTGACCTGCTCCTGCATACCCTATACTATCGGGTCTCCTGCCCGTAAACGCTGGGGATATACTCTGTGCTGACTGAGAAGGGTATCTACCGTACTGCTGCTGAGGCTTCCTTCCTCGGACTCCCGAATAACCGAGTGATCTGGCCTCTCGGGGCGCTCTGTCGGGGATCTCTGTCGGGCGACGCCCTGTGTCGATCCTCCATCCCGCGCATACGCTGTGCCCGGCAATATCCATTTTGGTCGAGAAGCCATAATCATGCGGCTATCAACCAAGTAATGATCCGGCCCTCTAACATAATGGTGCACCCTATCGGCCATATCGGCCACAATAGTGGGTGCATATCTGCTAAAGAATCAAACTCAAGGCTATAATCCGGACACTCCGCCATTCCGCTCGGATGTGGGAATCTATCAACTCGGCTCGCCTCATCCCGGAGGTAGAAAGTGGCCAAGAAAAGCCTCCGCAAACTCATCCCACACCGCCGGAGGAGCACCCTCGCCTCTGGGACAACTCCCGGGACTCATACCCGATTATCGGCTACATCACGCGGCGATAAGAAGCGGCATTTCCGACGGACTCGGCCCTCGAAGCTCTAATGATCCTCGGCGTGCGGCCGCACCGTCGAATAAACTCACCGGGGATCCTCCTAGGCTTTCGACCCATAGAACTGCGGAGGATTACAAGTCAAGAAATCGGGGGCCTCGAACCATCATGTCCGTCCGTGTAGTCACCTCCTAACCCGTGCTCGCGAGCACGCCTTGCCCTGTCCGTCGGTCCAGGCGACCGCATCTCTCATAGCCCTATCCTCCGCCCGGGCCGAGGCCCTCGGTGGCTCGGGTACTGGAACCTCGAGAGCTGGCGGTGGAGCCGCCCTCTGATCTGCAGCTGCTGCTGCCCTGGGCTCCTCTGGTAGCGGCGGGGTAGCAGAGCTCGCTGACGGGAGCACCACCTTGGGCACAGACTGGGCACGGGCCCTGGTAACTCTCCAAATCTGGCTGGTCTCTCCGACCCGCTCGCCTTGCCCTTCCCGGGCGGTGACCGCTTTCCTTGGAGGCATCCGTAAACATAATAATCCATTAGAGAGGAATTATCCCGATAATACGGCTCTATCGCACGCATCTAGAGTACGAAGAAAAGATAGCATCCTAAATGTCTCGTAGCAACCGTTTATAGATGTGGTGCACAACACACCGATAAACAAGACTCTACTAGACACGGTACGCTCAGACACTCCGAGGACGAACCGCTCTCCGATACCACTTTTGCCACGACCCAACCCCGCAGGCCGTGACTAGTGCTCGAGCTGGACACTCGTACACACCCATTAACCAGAATCAGTATACAAATAACTTATACATATATAAAGGTCAGACGCCGTCTCTGTTACATCCCGTATTTTCGTACGTTGGAAAACGTGCGAATTAAATGACACTACTAATGGACACGAGGTTATCCCCCAAGCTTGTAGGTGGTTAAGGTGATAGTACACTTGTATCGTAAGGATTTGAAGTTAAACCAATCGAAGAAAATAGGTTTGTCAAGTTTCAACATTTATTTGAGTGAAATACGGTCCAAGCTATAATATCCCGTATTTTTGGACTAGAAAAATTTAATCGTCCAACATGAGCAAATTTACCCGAGCCCGGAGAATTCGATCATATTCAAGGATGAAAATCGAGAGCTCGGTGTACAAAGAGTTTGAGGTCCCGAAATAATTTAGGACTTAACAAGTATGACCACGGTGATTGAGAATAATATTTTGTGTGTACCAAAAGGGGCTATAGACTAGTGCTACATCACATAATCATAGCAATGAGTATATGAAGTGTGTTAAAAGTGGTTCATGTTTAAGTGAATTGTGATCAAGAAATAATTATATGGAATTTTCCAAGGGGTTTTTTGAAAATTAACGATTTAATTAGGTTAAAGGAGGGATGCTTTTTGTGGCTG
>NW_026725282.1:0-10506 GCF_029784015.1 Lycium ferocissimum
GGCCGTATGTTAGGCGCATGTTACTGCCAGAATGGAAGCCTCTTGGACCCGAATGCGGCCAGACATACGGTCCATATAAAAGATACGGACCAAATGTTGGTCAGAATTGAGCGAATGACTTTTAAAATTGATAAAAGGACCAAGTTCATTCCATTCATTTTCATTTTCTCACTCCACACTTCAAGAACTCTCTAGAAAGCTCTCCACCCTCTTCTTCCACAAGAACTCAAGAAATTTATGATCAACTACATCAAAACCAAGAAAATCAAGCGTAACAAACTCATTAGAGTTCATCCAAGGCAAGAAATCCCATTGGAAGTGAACTACGGTTTTTGCCCAAGTGAAGTATTTCCACTCAAAGCTCATTTCCACATTATCTAAGGTAAGTTTTATGATCATTCCATGTTGTTTAAAGTATTAAGGGGTTGAAAGACTTGGAGTATGAAAGGAGATAGGAAATGGGTTACAAAGATGAGCATAATGAGATTTTGAGTCGTAGCTTGGAATGAGTCATGATTCTTGATATATTGTGATTATGATTATGTTATAAATGATATACAGAACATGGGATGAACATTATATTGTGAGTAAATGCAATAGTGTACTATGACCTGGTTATGGATGAATTGAAGTGAAAAATTGGGAAATGTGGATAATGTAGGTGTATGAAGATTGTTGCTTATAATGTTGTGAATGTTATTATAGATGTTTGGGAGTTGATATATGATATGAGAAAAGTTGTATAAACAAAGGAAATGCTGCCCAATTTTCTCTAGCTTTAGTTGAGCATGTTCATGTGATCGATTAGCTAATGTTAATACGAACTCCCTTGAAGGTAGAAACGTGAGCATTGAGGAGAACGATCAAGCGATAGAATAGCTAAACGAAAAGGTATGTAAGGCTAGTCCTTTCTTCTAAGGCATGACTCCTATGGCATGAATTCTCTATTTTCTGACTTTCTTACATCCCGGAAATCATGAGTCTAGGATTATAAAGAGCTTCACATGAGATATGATATGTTATGAGTATGATATTGATAATGATGAGTTAAGTCTAAAGATCCTAAAGCTATTGATTCTAACTATTATCCATTGTTGTTTATTGTATACACTCACCTTATATGCTAATTCCTTGAGGAGGCGAGGCAAAATGCTTATGAATGCTCCATAATGGAATCGGGGGTTCAATACCTTATGTCACCCCGATAAAGTATAGTTGTCCTTTGAGTTTCTATGCATGTATCATGATGAGTATGTGATGATGATATTACACCGCGCCTCTATATGGCGGGCGGACACACCGCTAAGGCGGGCGGCGTATACACCATGCTAGATGGCATGGGGCGAGACACCCAATAGTGGGCGTCATGAGATGGTTACCCCGACGCTGGAGGCACTGGACGCGGTTAATGATGATCGCACCGCATCTATATGGTCGGGCATCTTATACATATATATATGCATACATGATATGATGATGATGTTTATGAAGTGAGTTAGCATGCATTATTTCTATTAAATTGACGGTCGGTTACAAGTTGTCCTTCACTTGTGTCTCCTTATTTCATTGATGTATTGTTATTGTTTATGCCTTACATACTCAGTACAATATTCGTATTGATGTCCTTTTCTTTGGACGCTGTATTCATGCCCACAGGCAGACAGGGAGGTGATCCAGATTCATAGGAGCTATCAGCAAACTTGAGAGCACTCCATTGTTCCGGAGGTGCCATTGCTTATTATTTTGTGTATATGTATTTTGGGCATGATGGGGTCCTGTCCCGTCCATATGTCTAGTACTCCTATAGAGGCTCGTAGATACGTATGTGTGGGTAGTATGGTCTCACGATGTCCATATGGTATGTGTATTATTTTGATAGCTGAAGGGCTTATGTATATAAAGGTAAATATGTTTCAAAACGAAAGTGGTTTTCCTATGACTATGAGCATGAGAATAATGAATGAATGCATCATGAGTAATAGCATGAGTGGTGCTCGGTGGTTAGCTCCGAGTACCCGCCATGGCCCCTAGTTGGGTCGTGACAAAAGTGGTATCGCAGAGTTCGGCTTCTAGGAAGTGTCTAAGAGCCATGTCTAGTAGAGTGTTGTTTATGGTGTGTTGCGCGCCACACTAATAAACAGGAGGCTACAGGGCATTTAGGAAAAATGACTGTTCTTCTTCTTATGGGATCGTGCGATAGAGCCGTTTTATAAGATTTTCTCCTCCCTAATAGTGTATTATGATTTCGTGCATAAGAATAAAAGCTACGGCCGCTCGGAAAGTGGCAAGACTACGATAGAAAGGCGGGTAGAAAGGGAGCCGCCAATGAATGTAGAAGAGGGTGAATCACATAATGAGGCTCCATCTAATACTTCTCCCACTCCGCCTAATTTAGAAGAACAAGAGAGGACTTCAGCTCCAGCTCCTATGCCTACGGTTCCTCCACCAGCTACTTCGGGTCAACAAATGACCGAAGCTATCCATTTATTGACACAGTTAGTTGTCGCCCAGGCACAACGGTAGAGTTCGAGTCCAAGTGACAGGGCAGTTAGTACTAGAGCCAGTGATTTCATGAGTTTGAATCCTCCGGAGTTTTTCGGGTCAAAGCCAGATGAAGACCCACAAGGTTTTATTGATGAAATGTTGAGAACATTAAAAATTATTCATTCCTCCGAAACTGAATCTGTGGAGCTAGCATCTTATAGACTCCGGGATGTGGCGGTCTTATGGTATAATAATTGGATATCATCAAGAAAAGAGAATGCACCGCCTCCAGTCTTGCAAGAATTTGTAGATGCCTTCATCCGCCACCATTTGCCACCTGAGGTTTGTCGAGCTAGAGTGGATAGGTTCTTAAATCTAAAACAAGAAAATATGAGTGCCCGAGAGTATTGCCTCCAGTTTAATTCATTGGCTAGATATGCTTCGATTATGGTGACCGACATGGGGGATAGGGTGCACAGGTTTGTGAGTGGCTGAGGGCCACATTTGTTCAAGGACTGCTTGAGAGCTTCATTGCAAGATGGGATGGATATTTCCCGCATTCAGGCCCATGCCCAGAACTTAGAAGGGCAACAATACCCACAAAGGGGTGAGCGTGATATTGATAGAGGGCAAAACAGGAGGGCCAGATCTATGGGTGCAGGTAGCGACTATAGAGGGGGATCGAGGCAGTCATATTCTAGACACTCAAAGCCGCCGGCCACTAGTGCACCTCCACGGTTGGTGGAAGGAGATTTGACCGCTCCACCGCGTGCAAGGTCGAGTTCGAGAGCTTCGTGTTCGCTTGGGAGTGATTATAGCCGTAGGAGACCACCGGCACCGCGATGTAGTCGCGCAAGTTACATTACGGCCGCATCTTCGAGGATCGCATGCTTGCTATGCCGTGGCCGTTGGGCACATAATGCGACATTGCCCATCGATGAGTGGTAGAGCTGGGGTTCGGCCCGGGATCGCACCGATTCTTCTTCTATGCCCGACGTGCGTACTCCCAGTATTCCGGCAGGGCCGAGGTAGAGGCGAGGGGAGCATCTAGTCTGTGGTGATACTCAGCCCCGTATCTATGCTCGAGCGTTCTGACGTGATCTTCGAGTCCTCCCGGACGTGGTTACTGTGCATATTATCCGTATTTTTCCATGACGTATATGCATTGATGGATCTGGGTTCTACACTATCTTATATTACTCCGTATGTTGCTGGTCGTTTGGGGTGAAACCCGAGCCAATTAAACCTTTTGAGGTATCTACTCCGATTGGTGATCCCGTGGTAGCTAGACAAGTGTACAAAAATTGTGTGATTGTGATATGTGACCGCCAGAATAAAGTTGATTTAGTTGAGCTGGAAATACTAGATTTCGATGTGATTATGGGTACGGATTGGTTGGCCTCATGTTATGCTAATGTTGATTGTCGAATGAAAGTAGTTCGATTTCTATTTACCCAAGAGTCAAGCTCGAACGGAAGGTAACACAACATCTCCAAGGGGGTAGGTTTATTTCCTACCTTAAGGCAAGAAAGATGATAGCTAAAGGCTATATTTATCACTTAGTCCGAGTTCATACACCGAAGCAAAGTCGCCTAACTTTCCAGTGTTCCGGTAGTGAATGAATTTCCGGACGTTTATTCGGAATGAACTCCCTGTGCCTTCTCAGAACCCGCATTTTTGTACAAAGGAGTAACTGGATTAATTACGATAAGTTAAGGACAAAAATTATTTCGGGATACAAAGTCGGGATTCTTGACCTTCGATTTTATTTTGAGATATAAGTTGTGCATGAATTTATTGGTATGGAACAATTAGGAAAATTTGGAACCAAAAGTGATAAAAATTGGAAGATGAAAATCATCCACAATTTCCATGGTTGGCCCACACAAATGGTGTTCAATTTTAATTGGGACAACACATTAATGTGGGCCAAGGGACCTTGACCAAGTCTTTCCAACTTAAGAGATGACCACTAGTCTTATTTTCTCATTCCACCCAACACTTTGAAAGAAAAAAAAAAGAGCAAAGCTGAAAACCTCAAAGAGGCTCACGGCCAGCCCCTCCCAAATTTCACCTTCATTTCTTGTTCTTCCAAAATTTTTCCATTGATGTAAACCCATTATTTTGAGGTCCCTAAGTAGCGTGGAACCATCGTTGGAGCGATCAATCCACTATTTCTCATCTTTTGGAAACCCTAGGCTTGTGGAAGTTGAAGAGAAAAAGGTAAGATTTGATCTTGTTCTTGTGTTATGAAGGTTATATTCATGTTGTAGTATGTTATTATGGTTGGAAATCATGAAATATGAAATGTTGGAGGTGAGTTGTGTATGTGGAGATTGAGCCGTGTAAATGGGTGTTGTTGTGTTGTGATTGGATTTATGAATTAATGCCTAGTTAGTTGATTATGATCATTGTAAGGTGAAGAACAATTGAGAATTTTCCATATATGTATATGTGTGTGTTGATCGAAATGGGTCACATTATATGACAATGAACGAATGAATATCGCTTAATGTTTTAATCGTCGTCGCTTTGAATTTTATGTTGGAAATGAATGTTCATTGGTTCAAATTGAGGTTGTAGATGTTGCGGACTGATTTGGGGGTTTTTGTATATTTAATGTAATTGGTATATGGATGAGATAGTATTGTTAGAATGTGAATTGTGAATACAAACCATGATTTGGAAATGAAGAAAAAGTTAGAGGGGTCAAGTTTCGGTTAGGGGTCGTTTCGGGTAGCTTGGAGAAAAATTTGGATTATTGGAAATGTTGTATGAATTGCTTAGAATGTCCTTAAATATCGTTGGTAGGGGTTTGGGTTAGTGTGTGAATGTATAAGCGTCGATCGTGACTTGAATGTAAGTTGTCGAAAAGTGGAAAAGAAAAAAAACTACTATTGTTATTTTGCTTTCCGAATTGGTTGTTGATGTTGCTAGGTTGGTTATTGTTGTTGTTGTTGATTGTTTTGGCCGAGTTGAATTCTCGGGATGGCCTATTTACGGGGAAAATGTCGCCCAAATTTCGGTAGAATTAAGGGCTTAATTTGGAATTTAAAGCCTAAAAGTCATTAGCTAATGTTTGGCATTTTATGGCTTATTTTTAGATCGTGGGCAGCCCGAATCATAGTTTGGATTAGCTTGAGTTTGGATCATTTTGGAGAGCGTTTGAGGTATGTAAAGCAACCTTCCTTCTTTCGGCATGCCTTAGTTTCACATAGGCTAGATTAGAGCCTTAAGGGAATTCCAAATTCGAAATCCGAGCATGTTATGATCCTTATATATATTCTTTGGCACTCTTATGTATGTTTTGATGAAATATGAACCATTATGTATTTGAAGTAATCGCTTTCCGAACCTTGCATAGAAAAGGTTCACTTTAAGGAATTTCGTAATCTCCGAATGCCATATCTTTCTCATAGAGGCTCGGATCGCTTCAATAATTTTTATAGAAGTTTGCTTGATGTTTAATGGGTATGTTTTTCATAGGCGGGCTCGCTCGGGTCTATACTCGTCCGTGGGTCCCGCGACGCCCTTTATGTAAACTCGACAACTTTGAAACAAAAAGTGATAATTATTATTCCGAGTTCGAATATGACTCGTTTTACTTATCCTTCGGGTTTATAATAATGATTTTATGCATATGATTCCTCACTACCCGCTCGTGCCTACTATGATATCGTTCGCCGGTTCCGGCCGGTTCGCTTGTCGTGCGCCTTGTGATACATTCCGGTGTTATCCGTGTTTATGGTTCACCGTGCTCCTCGCTCGAGGGCCGGGTTCCACATGTTTGCTTGGCGTGTGATTGGCGTTACGCCGTGTTGTGACGTGTGACGGGGATTCGGAGATTTGAAACTTTACGGTGTTGCTCGTGTTATGGCGCCATCGACAGCGGGCGACCATATTTTCCCCCGTGCCCCATGCATAATTTATACTTTGAAAATAAACATTTTGATATTTTTGGATATGTATTATTCTCCTTACTTCGATTCGATTATTGTTCGTATTTATTTCTCGTACCTTCGCTTTGCCTACTCAAGACATATTTCGTACTCGACCCCTTCTCCTCGGGCTGCGTTTCATGCCGCCAGGCGTGCTCAGCCTGGTGATCCACCCGTTTAGGACACCCTTCGCTACTTGGAGTGCTCCTCTCATTCCGAAGCTTATATTTTGGTATATAAATTCGTCTTTGCATTTGTATATATTGTTCATAGGTACGGCGGGGCCCCGTTCCGCCATATGATTCTCGTCTGTCCGTTTAGAGATCCGTGGACATGTTTTGTGGGTCGTGCTACCTCTGTTCAGCCCGTGTGTGTGTATACGTTGTGTTTGGGCGATCCCACCGCCGCGCGGCCGGTCCGCATATGTATATGATATTTTGTTGGCCCTGTGTGGCCTTGTTGGTATTTTCTGTGCGCAGGGTTATTTTGGATAGTCCGTAAAACAAAGGAAAATCTGCCAAAATTTTTCTGGAAATTATCTAAATTTGAAATATAGCCTTGTCGGCTTTTGTTGGATATTTTGGGTGCGTTTGATATCATTTGAGATAGCGTTTGATAGGTGTGTTTGGGTGCCCAGATTGGGCACTAGTCACGGCCTATGGGGTTGGGTAGTGACACCTTCCTTCGGAAAGAGATATTGATTTTGCCATTGATGTGTTGCGTACACCGGCCTATTTCTATTCCTCTTCCGAACGGTTCCGGTAATTCGAAAGAGCTAAAGGCACAATTGAAAGATTTGCTTGAGAAAGGATTCATTAGGCCCAGTTCATCACCGTGGGGAGCACCAGTCCTATTTGTGAGAAAGAAAGATGGTTCCCTACGGATGTGCATTGATTATAGACAGTTGAATAAGGTGACGATAAAGAATAAGTCTCCTCTTCCTAGAATTGATGATTTGTTTGATCAATTACAGGGTGCCAAGTGATTTTCCAAAATAGACCTAAGGTCGGGTTATCATCAAGAGAGTTAAGAAGATATTCCAAAACAAATTTTCTTTCGAACGAGATATGGCCATTATGAATTCCGAGTGATATCATTCGGTTAACTAATGTTCGAAGGTGTTCATGAATTTGATTGATGAATAATGTATTCAGCCTCTTAGATTCCGTTCGTGATTGTGTTCATTGATGATATTCTGGTATATTCTCGAACAGAATCAGAACATGCAGACCATTTACGTATTGTTCTTGAAATTCTTCGAACTTGAGAATTGTATGCAAAAATTTTGAAATGCGAGTTTTGGCTGAATTCCGTGACATTTTTGGGTCGTGTTATTTCAAATGATGGCATTCGAGTGGATACTCAAAAAATTAAAGTTGTGAAAACTTGGCCAAGGCTTACAACACCCAGGGAAGTCCGCTGTTTTCTAGGATTGGCAGGTTACTATAGAAGATTCGTGAAAGGGTTTTCCTCTATTTCAGCCCCATTGACGAAGCTAACCCAGAAGTCAGCCAAATTTCAGTGGAATGATGCTTATGAGCGCAGCTTCCAAGAGTTGAAGGACAGATTAACTTCAGCCCCGCCTTGACACTCCCGGCGGGCCAGATGGTTATGTTGTATATTGTGATGCTTCTGGCGTTGGGTTAGGATGTGTATTGATGCAGCATGGTAAAGTCATTGCTTATGCTTCGAGACAGCTGTGGAAACATGAAAAGAACTACCCAACTCATGATCTTAAATTGGTTGCAGTTATTCATGCATTAAAGATGTGGAGACACTACTTGTATGGTGTTCATGTTGATATCTATAAAGATCACAAGAGTCTTCAATATATTTTCAAGCAGAAGGAGTTAAATCTACGGCAGAGGCGGTGGTTAGAGCTACTGAAAGATTATAATGTGAGTATCTTATATCACCCCGGGAAGGCAAATGTAGTAGCTGATGCACTTAGTCACGCATAAATGGGCGGCCGATGGAAGTTCCTCACTGAGAAGAAGAATTAATTCCAGTTTAGCCCACCAACTAGCTAATCTTGAGTTCGTCTAATTGATTCGCAACAAGAGTGCATTGATATCAATAATCCAACTATTTCATCCGTGGACATGGAGGTGAAAGAGCGTCAATATGAAGATCCTCGGTTGACTTCACTATAGAGACACATTTCAAGAAGCATAGTCTCCATTTCAAACTACTATAGATGGAATTTTAGATACCGAGAAATGAGGCTATGTGTTCCGAATGTTGTAGAATTACGTGTTAATTTAGAAGAAGCTCATTACTCTCGGTATTCTATTCATCCAGGTGCAACAAAGATGTATCATGATCTCAAGTTAATGTATTGGTGGGATGGAATGAAGAAAGACATAGCATAATTTGTAGCCCAATGTCCAAACTGTCAGCAAGTGAAATCGAGCATCAAAAGCCAGGAGGATTATTGCAGGCAATGGAAATCCCCACTTGGAAATGGGAAGTGATTAACATGGATTTTATTGTGGGATTACCTCGTTCCTGAAGTAAATATGACTCCATATGGGTGATCGTGGACAGACTCATGAAATCGACCCATTTCCTTCAAGTCAGAACTACATACTCGGCAGAAGATTATGCAAGACCGTATCTTAAGGAGATTGTACGACTTCATGGTGTCCCGGTGTCCATTATTGATGAGTAGCACAATTTCTGACTAAGTTCGGAAATCCTTCAAGAAGGTTTCGGTACTCAAGTAAAAAACTTAGCACGGCATTTCATCCACAAACTGATGGCAAGCCGAACGTATCATTCAGACCTTGGAGGACATGCTAAGAGCATGTGTTCTAGATTTGGTAGTTGGGATGACCACTTACCCTTATTGATTTGCAACAAAAAGCTCCATTCCGTTTAAATGGCCCCGTGGGGGTTTTGGGGGGGGGGCCCCGGGGGTGGTTTGAATAGGAGAAGACAAATGGGCCCCGAGGATCAACAGCGGGGAAAAAGGGTTAAGGGTTTACCCGGAGGGGAAACCCCCAAAAGTCCCCAAATCAGGACAACCGCGGAGACTTAAAATTTCAAGTTAGTTTGGGTATTTTAAAGGGTCACCAATAAAAAAGGGGATAGGTAAAAAGGAAGTTAGTCCTCAATATATGGACCTTATAAGTTTTCCCGCAAGGGGGGTTTTAATTTCAATTGGACTTCCTCAACTTGAAGGGCCATCCTTTTTTCATGTCTAAAAACCCAAAGTGGTTTGGAATCCCCGAGGATTGTTCCAATAGAGATGTTAAAGAAAAAAAGGTTGGTTTGAAGAAGCCCCCTTGATATAGATGGAAGTACGAGACTTGAAAAAAAGAAGTGCCCGTTAAGTCTTAGGGGAAAAAAACAACCGAAAAGAAATAAATGGGGGGAAGAGAAAACCATACCCGCACTTTTTTTCCCCAAGAGATCAAGATAAACATCAAGTTTTAAGGATTAGTTTTCTTTTTTGTTTTGGGGGGGCCCAAAAATTTATTCCCGGGCCAGGCATTATTATTAGGGGTCATGGCGGGGTATCTGATATTACTGTCACGACCCCTCCGTAGGCGCGACCGTGCCCCGTTGGGCCCTCGTACTTTAAATAAATTAGCAAAAAATTAAAAAAAGAAATAATAAAACCCCCGCCTGGGGTGGAAAAAGGGGGATAGGGGCCCTCACAAAACATAGAAACCAAACTAGAAACTCCGACATATCGAACCCACCCCGTTAGACCTCTTGAACAAAAACATAATCATATGACGGACCCCGTCGTACCCAAAAAAAATAGTCAAAGGCAAAAAAAATTTTATACCAAAAACGGGTCCCGGGCGGAGCACCAAAGGGGAAAAAACCCAAACGGTCCACAAAACGGCCCCGTACCGCCGACGAAACGACCCCCGAAGGACGGAAAAAGTCCAATATGTGCCAAATGTAATAAAAAACCAAAAAGAAGAAGGGAAAAAGGGCATAGAAAAAAAATGCTCCGAAAAAACATAAAAAAATGCATGCAAAAAAATATAAAAAACCCCCCCGGGGGCTCCGGGGAAGAAGGAGGGGTCCTTCGGCCCCCCCAAAACAAAATACTTCGGAAAATAGGGAA
>NW_026725283.1:0-7701 GCF_029784015.1 Lycium ferocissimum
CAGGGGCCGTAGGCATCCTTAGTATGGTCAGCCAGGTTTGTATGTTCTTGATATGGTTGAGTTTGAAAAACTGGTGGTAAGCGTATTCGTATAAGTTCCTTGATGTTTGTATCTTTAACGCGGTTGAGTTATGACCTTTATGTCTTTTTGTAGAATTAAACTTTTAGGGTTTCAAAAAGAGTTCTATTTTCAAAAGAATCTTGTTTTCAAAGAGACTTGTTCCAAAACGACTTTGAAACTACGAACGTCCGTAACTTTTGCGTACCTCTAAACGCCCCCCCAAAACATAATATGTAAGTTCCTAAGACATCACTCTCCCCTACCCCTCGTAGTCGGGCTCGGACGGGGGGTCGGCACCCGTCCGTGGGGCCCGCGGCCCTTCTATGCTACCTTTATGGATTTTTGGAAAATTTAATATTTTCTTCACTATGATTATTTATTTATCTGTCGAGTTGGAAATAAGGGTTTTATGCCCATGATTTTGATACGTAACCACGGTTTTCTGAAGTTCGGTTTGAAATGTCCCGAGCGAGATTCGGAGGCTTGGATTTGACTATGATTTTGGATTTTCAAAAAAAGGGTTCGTTTTGATCATTCGGTTGAGTACAGGATGGTGTAGTATGTGTGTGGTTACTTACGATGCGCGTCGTACGTTCGTGTTACATCTTTCACCGGATCCGGGCCGGCATATGATCGTGCGCACTATGATATATTACAAGTTATCGTGTTACGGTTCGAGACCTCGCCATAGTGGCCGGTTCCGTTTGGCGAAGTTATCTTTGTGATATGGCTTATGATGTGTTGTGATGATGTGTTGTGTTCGGGGGATGCGGAGATTTGAAATCTTCGGGAGTTATGCCGTGTTTGACGCGCCCCGGATAGGGTGGCGACCTCTTCGTCAATCTTGTCGGGTCCATGGACCGCGTTTGATATGTGATGATGTATGATGAGTTTGTTCTCCGATGATGAGTTTGATCACCGATGATGAAAGGCAGTATCCACATCGGTTCTTGTCATTCCATATGACGATTATGATGCGTTCGGTATGAGTATGCATGATTTGTGTGTGGATATAAGTACTTAGATAGTTGGGTTATTACGACTTCACTTTACCGTACTTCCTACTTTAGTTATGACCTCGTTTGATGTATGTTATGCTTTACATGCTCGCACGTATTTCGTCTTCGACCCCCTTTCTTCGGGGTCGCGTTTCATGCCACGCGGTACCCGCGGATGAGTGGTGGTGCTAGCAGCGCAAGATGCTCGGCCGGATTGGCGAGCTCCATTTCCTCGTGAGTGCTTTCGCCGAGTCGAGTGCTTTGTATATGGTTCGAAGTTATGATAGAGACTTTGCGAGACGATTAACGAGGTGTATGATAGGTCGGTACGATTGTAAGCGGCTATGTAAGCGCGTGTGGTTGTATGCGTTATGCTCTCGACGTGTTTGTGCGCCCGCTATATAACAAGATTACGTTATGCCTTACATTACGGTTTCATACGATTACATTTTATTTGGTTTGGAAAAAAAACCAAAGGCATGTTTGTTTTCGAAAAATTTTCATATATCGTGTGTATGTTATGTTTTGTGGGCCAGTGTGGTCGTCGAGTGTTACGTTAGTCGGCGGGTTCGCTCGGCCCTAGGTAAGGGTCGGGTGCCCTCCCCTTATCGGAAATGGGGGGGACAATCACGTACACCCTTGCAGGGGTTGGGGCCACACATAATTAAGGAGTGCTTGACGGCTTCACTCCGGGAGGGAGACATTGCTCGCATCCGGCCCATGCCCAAAACTCGGGGGAACAATATCAGGGGGAGAGGGGAGCGTTACCCGGATAGGGGTTCCGGAAAAAGAGGCCGATCTTTCGGGCAGGTGAATATGAGGGCGGGCGCAGGGCAATTTGAGTATTCGGGCCAATCGGTGGCCGTGCACCACCTCGATTTGCGGATAGGGGATTTGACCGCTCGCTTCCGGGGCCGGATCGGGGTACTAGAGCCGGGTCCCGATAGAGCCGATTCCCGACGGGCAACCCCCCTACGGTGTGCTGTGTGGCGGGCCACCTCGGGGGTGTTACCGCGATACGGGTGCATGTTATGCTGCGGGGCGGATGGACCATTTGATGCGAGATTGTCCGCGCGGAATGAAGGAAGTAAAGCTCGGCCAGCGGATTCGGCCACGCTGGGTTCGTCACCGTTCATACGCCCTCGGGCGAGGGCCTCCCGTACTCCGTGGGTCGTGGTCGAGGGGGGGCATCCGATTCGGCCGTCCCTCCACACCGTATATATGCATTAGCGGACGACGGGATCCACGAGCCTTTCCGCGACGCCGCCGCCACGTGTGCACACTTTCGGCAACTTTCTATGATATGCGTGTGCTAGTTGACCCCCGCCCCCCATCGTACACCGTTTTTTTTTGTATTGCTAAACGTATTAAGAGTTTGGGAATTTCGAATGAAAAATAGCCGAACACATAGATAAAAGATTAATATTGGTGATTGCGGAGGGGCCAGAGTAGTAATTAAAAGAAAAGATGCGTTACGAAAATGCCTCGGAAATTTGCTAAGACCCCGACCGCCCTCCGGGAGTTACGAGACGAAGGTAGTCCCGCAGGTGCCGGAGGCGAAAATACTAGTCGCAAACCACCGAAATGTATGAAAGTTTTGAAGTTAAGCGTGCTAAAGGGAGAGTAATCCTAGGATGGGTGACCCACCGGGGAAATATGTTGAAAATTTCATAAATGAGGGAAGCGGGGACGAATGTGAAAGTAAGTAGTTTAGAGTAAATTAGAGTGTGTGAAGTGATGAAGCTCTATAGAAGTGGGTAGGTTGGGGCAGTTAGGACTAAAGAAAAAGGGAAAAACGTGCTAAAATGGATATACTAAGCGACATGTGGGACATCTACGAACGAGACTCCCCAACATCATAATACGCTACGAGGCCGGAGTTTAACATTCGAGGACGAATGTTAAAAGCTTGAGAGGATGTTATATCCCCGCATTTTCGAGCAATCTAGTAATTCAAGACAATTGCGTGAGGACGACAAGTAAGGCCATATCTTTATCTTGTTAAGCATATGAATGGGTATGAAGAATTTAGAAGCGGAATCATTATAGAGTCTAGGGGTAAAGCCTAAATTTTTGGAAACGATTTTATGAATTATTACTTGTCATGAAATACAATTGGGCTTGGATCATTTTTTTGGAAAAAAAGAGAGGCCCAAGAAGCCAAGGCACGGGCTAAGCCCCGTGGCGGTTAATTTACACTAATAAAAGATGACTAAGTCATCCTCGACTCATAATTTTCTAGAAATTTCAATAAGTGGAAGAACAAAGAACAAGGAGAAGAAGTTGAAGGGCCATACGGCGAAAGAGAAAAATTCCAAGAAAAATTACAAAATTTTTTCCAAAAAATCATTCCTACCTATTCGCAGTCCACAGCAAGGTGGAGAGGGTCCTTGGAGCAGCAGAAAAACATATATTCATATAAGTTGGAAATCCTAGTTAATTGGAGAATCAAGGAAGAAGGTAAGGATTCATTCTTTTTATATCTTTTTATGTATGTTATGGATGTTGTGCATGATGTAGTGTGCAAAATGAGTGAAATTCTTGAGGAACAAGAATATGTGGGTACGCGCATGCCTAGGCGTAGGTATGAATCATGTTTTAATTATTTTATTTAGTATTTGGTTGTTATTGTTGTAAATGTTATGTTGATGTTGGAAGTTGGATGATTTTTGAGAAGTTGTAGTTGTGAAGGTGGCCGTGAGGTAGGGTGCTTGTGTGGCGGGATGTAAGTGCATGTAATATGGAAGAAAATGAATTGATTTTATTTTGTGTTTTGGTCGTTGTTGTGTTGAGGATTTTATATTACCTATGAAAGCTTAATAATCTTGTGAAGTTGTAGAAGTTGGAGACTTGTGATTGAAGTAATTACATTGAATATTATGTTCTTGCATGTATGAAAGATAATGTTGTTAGTATGGTGTGGTTGGCATATGAATTATAATGTTCTTATTGGAGTTGGAAGGTTTTGAGGAGGTAGTATATGAATTGAGTTGTTATAATGTAACTTGAATTGAATATGGAAATTGTTAGTATGGTTGTTGATATTGTGTTGTTAGTTTGGCCGGGTTGAATTCCGGATTGTTGTTGATTGAAATTGGCCAAGTTGAACTTGGTGGGATGGAGTATTTACGGGGGAAGTGCTGCCAAAATTACATGTGCCAAGTATTATTTTACGAATCTAATTCTAAAGGCACTAATCATGTTTGGTAAACATGACCAATTTTAGATGCAGCGGATTTGCGACTTGAATTTGGAATGGCATAAGGAGCGAAAAGAGGTATGTAAGGCTTCACCCTCCCTTCTTTGGCATGTCTTAGACCCAATAGGCTTGAATACGCGCCTCGGGGATGATTCCATTCGAAGAAAACCGAACTAGAAATTTCTTCTATTTCCATTCCGATAAATTGAATTAAGTTTGGTGTGTTTTATTGAAATAATTGTTTAAACATCTCCAACGTGCCTAAATGGAGCCGAGTGATCCTTAGACCTTCATAATGACTCCATGAAGCTCGACGTGCGTAAATTGTGTATGCCATCTCAGTTGGCCGAGGTGGGCCCACTATTCTTGAATTCTCTCCTATGATTCGTTTGGTTTATTTTCGTACTATAATTAAAGGGAACTTTTGGGTAATCATTACTACTAAATAATAGTTGTTTTAACTAGTCCATCGATTCCAAGGCTTGTTTTCTCTCTAAAAGTTTATGAATGTTTTCTAAAATATTTATTCTTCTCTAAATTAAAGTTTTACAAATTTTTGAAAGCTTTATGACTAAAATGACGACTATGATTCTATGATGGAAATAATGATGCTGAAGGTGAGGAAATGTACATGACACTACATAACATGACATGATATAATATGATATGCTATATGTATATATATATGGGGATATGGGGGAAGGATACACGGGAATTGGGAAGGGAACTATGCTTCATTTGCCACAGTCGGTGGCTTATCATCCCGGACGCGGGATGCCCGGACGCGGGACTTATGGGCGAGCCGATGTATTCGGTGCTATGTGGGCGAACCGACACTGTTCGGTGCTATGATACTATGATATACTATGCTATGCTATGATACTATGATATACTATGCTATGCCATGATACTATGATATACTATGCTATGCCATGATACTATGATATACTATGCTATGCTATGATACTATGATATCTTATCTTTGTCTATGCCATGATACTATGATATACTATGCTATGCTATGATACTATGATTCACTATGCTATGCTATGACATAACATGATATGCCATAAACTCTATTTTCTATGTCTATGAAAAGAAATGTTCTTTTTCTAAAAAGGAAAAAAACAAGCATGCATGGTATCCGCCTCCGAAAAAGGTGTTCCTATGCGCGAGGTTACTTTCTTATCTCGGTATACATCCAAGACCCCACGATATTGCTACTTATAATCTATGCTCTTGTTTATGTTACTTTCCATGTCTTACATACTCGGTGACACTGATGTTCGTACCGACGTACTTTGTGGACGGCTCGCGTTTCATGCCGTTGTGTCGGCGGTGACTTCCCGATTTCGATCCACAGTGAGTTTCCCCGGCGGCATTTTTTGCAGCGCTCCGGTTGTTTCGGAGCCCCGAGTTCCTTGGTCATTACTTTTGTGTGTATATTAGGGCACGGCGCAACTCGGCCCTTCCCCTATGTATATGTGTACTATGTTTAGAGGCTCGTGAACGGATACGTACGTAGCTATCTTGTACTTCGATTGTCCCCCGTCGCTCGCATAAGATGATCGCAAAGCTTATTAGCCTATGTTCATAAGTGTGCTATTTATGTTAATGCTAGTCAAAAGAAAAAAAAAAAGCGGTGTAGTTCATACGTGCAATAAGAGTCGGCGGGTTCGCTCGACTCCGAATACGGGGTCGGGTGCCCATCACACTTAGTAAGATCGGGGGTGTGACATCGGAGGTAACGAAGTCTTGTAGATACTCGACGTCGACACCCAGAGTTCACGACGATCGGCATTGGGTGTTGTCACCCTTGAGAAGGGTGCTATGAGATTCGAGCGAGGAAAGGAGAAGCTCGGTTTGAGATATGTTGGATCTTATCGCATCGTCCGTAAAGTAGTAAGGCTGCCTATGAGTTAGACTACCAATTAATTGGAGGCACGCGTCGCCCCCCCCCCCACATGCCAATGTTTCGTAAAGGTATAGGCAACCCTATCGCAGTCTCTCTTATAAATGATATTCAAGTGACGAGAAAAAGTCTCTCACGGGAAACAACCCATGGTTATCTTTGGATTGGCGAGGTGAGAAAGGTCGCGTGCTAAAGGCACATGCTTCCGTTAAGGCATCGTGGCGGAACAATAACAAGGGAGAGAGAAGAATACGTACCCCTACTTATTTCGTGCCATTGAGTAACCTAACCTGCTTAATTGGTGGCGTAATTGATAAATGAACTGCATGTGGTAGCTATAAAAGACTCCCCGAAGTGCTTATGAGACCCTATAGGACTAATTTAATATTCGAGGATGAATGTTCTAAAGGGGGGGGGGGGGGGGGGAGGATGTTATATCCCGTATTTTGTACGTTGGGAAAATCCGAGTTAACCATGAAAAGTAAAGGACAAGACTATTAGGGATACGCGGTTGAGAATTTTGGCCTTCGATTTTGTTTTAAGGCGAGAAATTGCTTATGATTTTATTGGCATGAAATATTAAGGAAGATTTGGGGCTAAAAGTGAATTATTGGAAGATAATAATTTTTCATGAAATGGCCATAGAAGCCATGTGGCCGTGTATATGGTGGGCCCTTCTCACAAAAGTTGGCCAAATTTGATTAGTTAAATTTATGAGCGGCACATGTGTACACTTTATATTTGTTGGGTTTTTTATATATATATATATATATATATATATATATATATATATATATATATAAGAGATGGATGACTAGCTCATATTAGTCATCTTTTTCAATTCAAGAAAGTGGAGAAACATGAAGAAAAAAAGGGGGCACCATATTACTACGTTGGCTGAATTCATGTCCATGGAAATTGGTCTCAAAAAAATTATTTCTTCTAGGTTTTCAACTAATTGGAAGGTCCTAAACAACATGAAGTGGTTGTTGGAGCAAGCAAAGCCTTGGTTCATACGATTCTCAACTCTAGCCAAGTGAAGAACTAAGTGGAAGAAGGTAAGTTTTAACCTCTTTTCATGTGTTATGAAGGGTTGTGCATGTTGTAGTAAGTGGGAAATGGATGAAATTCATGAAAATATAGATGTTAGTGTGTGGCCGTGTGTATGTGGTGTTTTGTAGGATGCTTGGCGTAACAAATTTTATTTGGTGTTTGGTTGTTGTTGCATGGATTCCACAATGAAAATGTTGGTTTAATGATTTAAATGGAATTTGGAATTGTTTATAGGTTGTTGGAGAAGACAATGTAATTTTTATATAGTTTTTGTATTATTGTGGTTAAAGTTGTTAATGTGTGGAATGTTGGTGTAGTTTAGAATTTGGAAGAAAGAAATGTATGGTTGTTGTCCCTATGGGAATTGAAGGTTCGGGTGGCATTGCCCCCTGGATTTGGGCCGTTTGGACATTGTGTAGATTATTTGACGTGTTCTTGAATCTAGTTTGAGTAATTTTGGATTAGTATTTGAATGTGTG
>NW_026725284.1:0-12371 GCF_029784015.1 Lycium ferocissimum
GATCCCCGTCCCGCAGCTTGCCGGCCTCTTTTGGTCGATTATACTCGTCCCCATCTACGCCTACCGCATAAATTATACTGGGCCCGTAGGTTGGGCCGTATGATGTCCGTGGGTTCCGTTTCCGCTCTCGTCGACTCGTTTGATCTCCGATCCTTATGGAACCTTCTTAGAACTTGTTTAATACTTCAATATAAATCTTAGGGACACTTTAACGTGTCTCCAAACCACCACTACGCCATCAAGTAATCGTTACTCATTATTCTCACCCGATACACAACATATGGTTTGCTCTTCCTTACTAACTTTCGTTCCTTACCCTGGAGCATCTTTGAAACTCTTAATTAGGGCCACTACATCCCTTTCTTGCTCGATCAACATTGCATACGTTATGACCTTTCTCTCGCCTACTCATCAGACATGTACGGAAATTTCCTAAGGCGTAACAAAAATACGGGACAAACACCATATGGAATGTTTAACATACATTTTGAAGTTTGGAAATATTATACACGTTGGTATCATTAGAATCATTATGGTATAGTTTATGAATTTGGAAGAGAAGAAATGTATCGTAGTTGTTTCCATTGAAATTCGAAGGATTCTGTAGTGAATTGACTTTATTTAATATTTTAGTTGTTGAATTGTGAATTTCATAATGATACGAAGGTTTGATTGCTTAAAGGCGAAGTTATAACCATTATCTAATGCTTAAGAAATACGTGCATTAGCTAAATTCTTACATTGCACGAAATAATGTTAATGCAATGTTGTTTGAATATGGATTGTCGATATAACTCATAAATTTGGAATGAAGTAATGCGTTGTTGACTTTTGGGTGGTGCGTGAGATTTCGTGAAGTATGTATTAACTGGGAATGGAATTTGACCTCGTTGTTGCTGTAATAATTTGGCATTATTATTAAGCTTGGCCGAGTTCCATTCTAAGTCAAGGAACATATCTAAGCGAGTAAGATCCTCGTGGATGGTGTATTTACAGAGGGAGACAGCGCCGCCGAAATTTCGTGATATAAAATTAAATTTGTTCGGTTGATCGAGATAAGAGCATGCGACGAGTCTAATGATTACGTCAACTTTCGAATGTAGACTAACAAGTTTTGGATGGAGAAGCGTAGCGACAAGGCGCTTTGCATACGTATGTTAAGGCTCGTCTTTTCTTTCTATGGCATGATTCGTATGTAAGATTTTATAAATGCTTCCATAACGCTCTCATTCTGCCGGGGTTAATGGTTCCAAGTGCATTTTTCCTTCTTGAAACCTTATAAAGGTTTTCCAAAATATTCTTTTTCTTCAAAATCCAAGTTTTACGATTTTGGAAAGTTTTATGACTAAAACAACGACTATGACTTTATGACGACAATGATGATGCTAGACATGGGAAAACGTATATGACGAATACGTCAAGGATCTCGTTCTTACCATTACGACGATACGAAATGTTAAGCTATTTTTGAATAATGACTATTTCAAGGTTTCAAAGTATATGTGAAATGATATGTCATGATTCCGTTTTTATGTTCCCGTGATGTTATCCCTTATTGTTAGTCTCGCCTTATAATTATCGTTCCTTCAAGGTGAGACAAAGCGATCACGATTGTTCCATAATGTAATCGGAGGTCACCGACCTTACGTCACTCCGATAGGTACATGACTTTCCTTGGGCTCTCATGCATGCTAAATATGTACATGGGGGGAGGGAGGGGATACATGGGGATATGGGAAGGGAAACATGTTTCATTGCCACCTGGTCAGCTGGCGTTATCATCCCGGACGCGGGATGCTCGGACGCGGGATATATGGGCGAGCCGATGTATTTCGGCGCTATGACATGACATGACCAGACAAGCATGCATGGTATCCGCCCTCAGAGGCACTCACATGTACAGGTTACAGCTTTACATGATATGATCCATATGTACAGGTTACAGCTTTACATGATATGATCCATATGTACAGGTTTAAGGCCATACTTATACGATCCACAGACAAAATTTTTACCCTCTATTACATGATATGTCTCATATGTACAAGATACTCTCTCTTACATGATATACTCTACATCTCCATACCTAAGTTGTTGCACATGATTACGTTTCTTTCTATGTTACCATCCATGCCTTACATACTCGCACATTACTCGTACCGACGCCCATTTTTGCGTGGCGCTCGCGTTTCATGCCGCGTTGTGTACCCGATGAGTGTGGCCATTACAGGAGACGTTCCACGGATTGGCGAGCTCCACTTCATTCGCAGTGTTGCCGAGTCGTAGCATTCATGCTACAAAGATTCCGAATAAAGTTAGAGACTTTGGCAGACAAGAGTCGTGAGTCGTAAGAGTCAGCTTTTGAAAACGGCCCCACTAGCCGATGTGTTTTATTATACATTATGTTGCTGTGGTCCTTACGCTTACGTGCATCGTGTTTATTTTGAAAAACGACAAAAAGATTTTGCAAATTTTACTATGTATTTTACTTTCATTCGATTTAAGTATCCAAAGAGAATACGCGAGTAATACGAGACAGCCGGGTTCGGCTTCTACTTCCGAGTAAGGGGTCGGTGCCCATCACACCCCAGCGAGATCGGGTGTGACAAAGTGGCATCGAGCGTGCCTGGGCTTCAAGGGTCATTCGCAAAGTCGTGTCGGTAGAGTCCCCGTTGGCGGGTGCGAAGCCGGCCACATTTATAAATGTGATCGCGGGGTATTTAGGAATCGTTGACCTTCTTTCCGTCTTGTGATCGTGCGATAGAGCCAAGTTATAGGAAATAAGATTCCTGATACTAACCTTGATTTCGAAGAAAAATGGCGTCGACAAAGTGGTGCCGACTATGCAGATTTCGGGAAGTTACCAAGCACGCAGTAAGTTAAGGTATGAAAGTTATATGTCAAGTATGGTATTGATATACGATTGAAATACAAAGTTGAAAAAAAGTGAGCAAGCAAGAAAGTGTAACACGTGTTGTCGTGATTTACATACGAGGTAAGTTCTAATATTTTCACCCTTTATGAATTTTTTGAGAGCCCCGTGTGGCTATGATACGATATGATATGACATGATATGTATATATGACGATGGCCCCGAGGCATCGTTGGTATCTCTCGCGCGTTGTGTTTTGGGATAGTAAGAAATACAGTTGTGAGAAACTCGCCGAAATTTTTTCCGGAAATAATACGAGCATGAGATATAAGTTTGGAAGATATTTCGAAAAAGTCATGTTAATGTTGTAGCCGATGAATGTCGACTAAGTCATAGTTACCACGCTTCTCTAGGAATATGTTAACTCGTGGAACGAGCAGAAATAGTAAATAAGACGTTCATGGAAATATGGTAGTAAGGAATTGGAAGGACTTGTGTTACTAGGCGATGATTTAGAAAGAATTGGCAGTGTTTGGATAGCGACATGACTAAGATAATAAAATAGGGAAAAGGAATAAGGAACGTATCGATAAGATAAATGAAGATGCTACAAGTAGGCATTTTGGAATATGTTAAAGATCCCGACCTACTCAATATTATGTGCCGAAGGTCGCGCGAGGCGGACGTAATCATACGGGCGCTAAAGCATCGTATTTTCTCAAAAGTTTCAGCAAGTTAAGCGTGCCGAAGCGAGGGAAATTTCGTGACGGGGGCGACCCCCGAGAAGTTTTCTCGAAAATTTTACAAATTCGATGTAAGAAGTAAATGAGAAACCGGAGTAGTCTAAAGGAAATTAGAGTAGGTGCGAGTTGACCCAAAACCTTAAGAGGACGCGTAGAACGGCCGGATCGGTCGGTGAAGAAAAGAAGTATAAACGGGAAAGGTGATAAGAGGATACGGCGGAATACCCGAGATAAGTTGAAGTAAAGATAACATTTCAAGAGGACTTTGGACGCCACCGTCGGAATAAAAGTCGCTTAATTGAGATTGGAAATAAGGATACGAGGCAAAGTATAAACGGGCAATGGTATAAGCATACCCCTAAAGGGAAGCGGTGAGGGAGAGAAATGCAAAAAGAGTGGGATAGAACAATGGATGCGGTAGTGTGTTTGATATGAACGTGGCTACAAATGAGACCCTTTATCGAAGTGAGTTAGTAAGGTCGGAAAAACCGACAATAAGTGGATAAAAAGTCCTGATAATGTTTAAGGTAGTGTGAAAAGTTTGCCGTACTTTGAATACGACGCGAGTAAATGGATGTGTATGCCAAGAGAAAGAAAAGATGACAAGAGAATGGCATTGGGCGACTGAAGAGATAGTATAAGGGATGGCGATAGCTATGAAAAGGGAGCTCCCCCCGAGGTGCTTATGAGACCCCGTAAGGATAGTTGAACATTCGAGGACGAATGTTCTAAAGGGGGGAAGGATGTTACATCCCGTATTTTGTACGTTGGAATATTTTAAGTTGGATTGCGACAAGTTGGGGATAAGACTTTTAATTTCCGATTTTGTTTTTGTTTTAATGCACAAGTTGCATATTCACCTTTTCATTGGTATGGAGTGTTAAGGGTAAATTTGGAATAAGGAAAAGTTTGGGATGTTGAATAAGTTATACGGTACCGTATGGAGTTTTGGACATATCCAGTATGCAAATAATAGAGATCGGTGTATAAAAGTTTTAGGTTTCGAAATAATTTCAGCAGTGCGAACGAGGATCGGCTACGAAAAGTCGGCATGATAAAGATCGCCCTACGGTGACTTCGGAGTTAGCCTATATAAGGGGCTTAACCCCTCATTTTCAGCCAAAAAATCGACCAAAAACCTTCCAAATATTCTAGAAAATTCCCCAACCTTCCACCACCAACTTTTAGCCCGAAACTAGGTATAATTCCCAAATTTGGTCCCGTACAACCGTATAGTTGCGACTTCAAAGTCGCGTATCGAGGCTTGTGGCTTAAGTTCAAGGTGGAGGAATAAATATATAGCATTATTATCGAGGGAAAGGTATGAATCTCTTTCTCATTTGTGTTAATATTGGTTTATTTACGGAGAAAGCGGAGCCGTAAAATCGTTATAAAATGGTTCTGTGATGGAAATATGGGACAAACACCATATGGAATGTTTATGAAGTATTTTGAAGTTGGAAATATTATGGTTAATGTTGGTATTGTTGGAATTGTTGTTGGTATAGTTTATGAATTTGGAAGAAAGAAATGTATTGTTGTTGTTTCCATTGGAATTGGAAGGATTCGGGTGAATTGACTTTATTTAATATTTTAGTTGTTGAATTGTGAATTTCATAATGATAAGTGAAGGTTTGATGGCTTAAAGTGAAGTTATAACCATTATCGGAATGTTGAAGAAGTCGATGCGGCATTAGCTTAAATTCTTACATTGCACGCAGTAATGTTGTTAATGCATGGTTGTTGATATGGACTGTCGATATAACTCATAAATTTGGAAGGAAGTAATGCGTTGTTGACTTTAGTGGTGTTGTGAGATTTCGGGTGGAAGTATGTATTAATTGGGAATTGAATTGAATCTTGAAGTGTTGCTAGAATAATTGCTAGCATTGTTATTGCTTTGGCCGAGTTCCATTCTCGGGTTTGTTGTTGATGATTTGGGGTCGAGTAAGATCTCGGGGGATGGTGTATTTATAGAGGAGATGCTGCCAAAATTTCAGCAGGATATAAATGAATTTGTTTGAAGGATTGAGATAAGTATATGGTGATGAGTCTAGTGATTATGTCAACTCTCTTGAATGTAGACTAACAAGTTTGGATGGATAGCGTAGCTAGTAAGGCGCGGCACAGGTATGTTAAGGCTCGTCCCTTTTCTTTCTATGGCATGATTCGTATGTAAGATTTTATAAATGCTTCCATAACGCTCTCATTCCCAAAAGTTAGAAGTAATGGTTCCAAGGTATTTTTCCTTCTTAAAAGCTTATAAAGGATTTCCAAAATATTCTTTTTTCTTCAAAAATCCAAGTTTTATGATTTTGAAAGTTTTATGACTAAAACAACGACTATGACTTTATGACGACAATGATGATGCTAGACATGGGAAAACGTATATGACGAATATGTCGAGGATATGTTCTTACCATGAATACGACGATATGAATTGTTAAGCTATTTTTGAATAATGACTATTTTAAGGTTTCAAAGTATATGAAATGATATGTCATGATCCTGTTTTATGTTCCTGTGATGTTATCCTTTATTGTTAGTCTCGCCTTATATTAATTGTCCCTTCAAGGTGAGACAAAGCGATCACGATTGTTCCATAATGTAATCGTGAGGTCACCGACCTTACGTCACTCCGACAGTACATGACTTTCCTTGGGCTCTCATGCATGCTAAATATGTACATGGGGGAGGGAGGGGATACATGGGGATATGGGAAGGGAAAACATGTTTCATTGCCCCACGGTCGGTGGCGTTATCATCCGGGACGCGGGATGCCGGACGCGGGATATATGGGCGAGCCGATGTATTTCGGCGCTATGTGGGCGAGCCGACCTTGTTCGGCGCTATGACATGACATGACCGTACAAGCATGCGTATCCGCCCTCGTAGGCACTCACATGTACAAATTCTGACTTTACATGATATGATCCATATGTACAGGTTACAGCTTTACATGATATGATCCATATGTACGATGTTCTGAGTTTTACATGATATGATCCATATGTACGACTTACCCCCCGACACACATGATATGTCTCATATGTACAGGATACTCTCTCTTACATGATATACTCTACATCTCCATACTGTTGTTGCACATGATTATGTTTCTTTCTATGTTACCATCCATGCCTTACATACTCAGTACATTGCTCGTACTGACGCCTCTTTTTGTGGGCGCTGCGTTTCATGCCGCGCAGTACACCGATGAGTAGAAGCCGTTACGGAGACGTTCCAGCGGATTAAAGCGAGCTCCACTCATTCGGAGTGTTGCGAGTCGGAAATATCTATGCTACTGACATACGGAATAAAGTTAGAGACTTTGCGAGACGAGTCCCGAGTCTAGAGTAACAGTTTGAAAACGCCCCACTAGCCGACGTGTTTTATTATACATTATGTTACGGTCCTTACGCTTACATCGTGTTTATTTTGAAAAACGACAAAAAGATTTTTTGCAAATTTTACTATGTATTTTACTTTCATTTGATTTAAGTATCCAAAGAGAATACGGGAGTAATACGAGACGGCGGGTTCGCTCGGCTGCGAGTAGGGGTCGGGTGCCCATCACACCCTAGTGAGATCGGGGTGTGACACAACCCTAGGACGAACTGCTATGATACCACTTTGTCACTACCCAAACCGATGAGCCGTGACGAGTGCCTGACCACTACTGTCTAAGCACCCTTTACTCGTACCTACTTCTCACTGATTAACCTGGGCCCATACATAATGTCACGACCCAAGCTACGGGCCGCGACGGGTATCCGGGCCTAACCACCGAACACCACTCACTTACCTCGCTTATCCGTCGTTATTCATACTATATGCTCATAATCACATAAAACTCGTCATTTTTTACCGAAATACATTAGCCTTTATAAACATAAGCCCTTCGGCTATCAAAATAATATATATATATATATATATATATATATATATATATACATATACATACAAGCCATGGGACCAGACTACCCACACTGCGTATCTACGAGCCTCTACCGGAGTACTAGACATATGGACGGACAGACCCCGTCGTGCCCAAAATATATATACAATAAAAGATCGCTCAAAATAGCACCTCCGGAATAAGGGAGGCTCCTAAGATATCCGTCGATAGCTCCTATGGATCTGCAACGTCTCCCTGTCTACCTGTGGGCATGAACACAGCGTCCAAAGAAAAGGACATCAGTACGAATATTGTACTGAGTATGTAAGGCATAAACAATAATAGAACATCACTGAAATAGGGGAGACATCCAATGGGGAGCAACCTGTACTGACTGTATCATAAAAGAAATAGTGCATGCTGACTTACTCTCATAAACATCATCATGTCATGTATGCATAAGTGTATAAGCTGCCCGACCATTTAGGTGCGGTGTGACAATCAATAATATTAGCCCGCGTCCAGGCCTCCCGCGTCCGGGGTACCATCTCATGCCGTCCACTAGTGGCGCTGCCCATGCCATTTGGCCATGGTGTATAGCTGCCCGTCCATATAGGCGCGGTGTGATATCATCATATGCTCATTACAACATGCTCATTATATGCTCATCATAATACATTTATCATAACTCATCATAACATGCTTATCATAATATGCTTATAGCAATACATACATAGAGACTCATAGATAATCATACTTTATCGGGGTGACCCGATTGCACTATGGAGCATTTATGGGCATTCTGCCTCACCTTGAAGGAACAAGCATGAGGTGAGTGGACATAATAATCAACATCAATGGCTATGGATAGCTTCATTAGCTTAACAAGAGCATCATATCATAGACTATAGCATCTCTAGGCTTAGCTTGACATTATCGTTATCATACTTGCCTTGCCTCTTTTCTCTACCTTACACACTGCCTCTCCTTATATTCCTAGACTCATCGTCGTTACTATCGTACTCATAATATATCTCTTATCTCTCTCTCGTATGGCTATTCGTGAACGTAGACTCTTAGTTCTTCGGAAATTAGGAGACTCATGGAGAAGGAGGAAATTCATGCCTTGAAGGGAAAGAAACGAACACCATAACTAGGTCTAGCAATAATAAGTAATAGTAAAGGTCGTATGAATGTCATTAACTCGTAGGAATCTTGTGCCATAAGTGTTAGGATCTCTAGACTTGGGCTCATCATCACATTCACAACATACCTTCTTAACTTCATCTCACGAGAGCTCTTTATAACATAGACTCATCATTCCGATACATACATATGTAGAAGGGTCATAGAAGATAGGAGGATTCATACAGTAGGGTCATGCCTTAGAAAGAAAGGTTGAGCCTTACATACCTTTGTCGTTTAAATACTCGATTGCTTGCTCATCTTCTTTCAATGCACTCGTTAATACCTTCAATGAGATTCGTATCAACATTAGTTAGACAATCATGAGAGCGTACTTACTAAAGTTATAGAAAATTGGGCAGCATTTCCTTTGTTTATACTACTTTCCACCATATTCCATATCAACTCTCAACATTCACAATGATAATCACCATATCGCTAGCAACAATCGCCATTCACTTATATTATTCACATTTCACAATTCTACTCCAATTCTCCAAAGTCATGACCGAAGTCTATTATCGCGTACTTTCACATACAATACTTATTTCATGTTCTAAATGTCATTTATAACGCATTTATAATCTCAACGTAACCATTTTCACGATTCACTCCAACTACTATTCCACAATGACATTATTCACCCTTTTGTAACCCATTTCCCATACTCTTTTATAATCCAAGTGTTTCAACTTTACAATATTTCAAATATCATGAGAATACCATAAAACATACCTTAGATCATGGAGGAACAAGCCTTGGATGATATTACACCTTTAAGCACAAAACCCTATTTTCACCTTTCTTGGATTTCTTGACTTTGATGGCTTTAATGGAGTTTCATAGGCTTGATTCACTTCAAATCCTGTTATTGATCCTTGATTCTCTTGGTTTCCTTATGGATGAGAAATATGGAAGGTTCTAGAGGTGTGGAGAGGTGGGAAACGTTGATGGAAATGAATAAAATGAAGTAGGATCACATTTATAAACTTGGAACATTTCGGCCAGTCGGGTGTTCCACGATTGTTCCACGGTCCGTGGAACCAAATGCTGGCCGTGGAACTGGTCGTGGTTCACGACCAGCCAGCCGCCTTCTCTGTCGGCAGTTCACGGACCCATCCACGGTCCGTGGAATATTATATGGGCCATGGAAGTGGTCGTGGAATTCACTGCTTCTCCGAAATCGTTCCCGTCGCCTCGTTTGGTCTCCAATCCTTATGGTACCTTCTTAACACTTGTTTATCCCTTCATTAGCAACCTAAGGGAAGTTATAACTCTTTCTCCAAAACATCCTTAAGTCATCATTAGTGCTATACTCGTAGTTTGCCCAACACGCTCAACTTATAACCCGCTTTTCTTAACAACCTTCTTTCCTTAACTCGAATGTCTTCCAAATCTTATTAGAATCATCAAATGCTAGTTCTTACTTATGAAATCATCGTATACTTCGTATTCCTCATTAGCCTATTCACTGTGCATCAGCAGAAAATTTTCCGGGGTGTAACACATAACTCATAACTGAACTATATCATCTGCTGTAAAGTTCATATAATAAACTTTGCATTGAAAACTCATAACCCGTGCATATATATATATATATATATATATAAACAATCATACAAGCCAAGAATAACAATGTAGGCGGACTAGGCCGCTACATATGCTGGTACAATAAAATAAGAGCGAACATAGCTACACGACACTCCCACTATACACAACTGTCTATAGACCTCTATGGAATATAAACTGTAGAAAAAATAGGACAAGGCCCTGTCGTACCATATATCTACATGTCAAGATAGCATACAAAAAAAAAAGCTGTAGCTTCAAATCAATTGGAGCGTACTGACTGCGGCTGTGTGGAGATCCTACTGGGCTGGATCGTCTGGCTGACTACCCGAACCTGCGGGCATGAACGCAGTGTCCACAAGAAAGGACGTTAGTACGAACATTGTACTGAGTATGTAAGGCATGAATAGTAACATAACAAGAGATACAGAATATAACATAAGAAAAGATAACCCGTACATCCGATTGCCTATTAAGGCGAGTATCATGCATGCTTAGCCTCTTCTAAAAAAAAGTTTCATACATATATAGCATAATAATGTTGTGAAAAGTGAAGCCTGATCCATGAATATATCCATTTATATTCTTTGCGGAACGTGCAGCCCGATCCATAACCATGATCCCGCGTCCGGGCATCCCGAGTTCGGGACAATATCATAATGTGCTAACTGATCAGGTGGTTATGCGTATAAAACACCTCGCCCTTTTTCCCATATCCCATATATATATATATACACTTACATAATATACATGTATAGTATAAGTAGCATGCAAGAGAGCCCAAATAAAGGTTGCTACTTCATCGGAGTGACGTAAGGTCGGTAACCTCCGATTGTCTTATGGAAAAATCATCATCATTATATCTCTCCTTGAAGGAACAATTAACATAAGGTGAGATCAACAACAATAAATAAAATAAAAAGAGTCATGAAATAAACTCAACAATCTCATAATAACTTCAAAGCCATAAGCTTGGAATCTTCGAAAATGGAATCGTCATCATCGTTATTATAATCATAGGAAGCATCCATCTTTAACATCATAAGGACCTTGAGAATCATGAACTTCTATCTTTTGGGAATTAAGGACGCTATGGAAACATGTATAGGATCTTAAGAAAAGAATCATGCCTTTAGAAAGAAAGGGACTAGCCTTAACACACCTCTTTGGTCTCTTACTAATTAATGCTTATCTTCCCAAATTCATAAATCTACATTTAAGAGAAATCATACCCTGTTGGGCTTATCGTCATATGCCCATATTAAGTCTTCAATTTAAACTTCTTTAGAATCTACAAAAATTCGGGCAGCATCTCCCGTGTTTATATCCCTAGCCCGAAATCACAATACCAACAACCAACACAACAATAACAACACCAATGCTAATAACATCATCATCAATACCAAAATATACCATAAAACATCCCACACGATGTTTATCCAATTTCTTAACCAACCAATCGACATTACGAGACTTTATGAACTAAACTTCCATAATAAGTTTCATAATACCAATAGTAGAGGGTATTTGTCACACCCCTAATCCGATAGGGTGTGATGGGCACCCGACCCTTACCTAGGGACGAGCGAACCCACTGACTCTAGTAACACTCGTAACCATACTGGGCCCTTAGCTATAGCATAAATACATAATGAAACTTTTTTGGAGAGCAAACATACTTTTCGTCTCTTTCAAATCAAGTAAAATCTATAACATATAAAACTTATAATAAAATGCGTAATAATACATCGGCTTACATAGCCGCTTACATAACGACATCTTATACCCACGACACCTGTTCGCAAAGTCTCTAACACTTTTAACATGAAACCATAACATAATACTCGACTTGGCGGCACTCCGGAGCAAATGGAGCTCGCCAATCCGCCGGAACATCTTCTCGCTAATATCTTCAAACTCACCCGGTGTACTTGCGGCATGAAACGCGGCCCCGAAGGGGGTCAAGTATGGAATATGTAAGCATGTAAAGCATGAAATGTAGTAAGCGGGACCATACTTGAAGTAAAGAGTACGAGAAGATCATAAGACTTGTCTTCGAAAACATTTATCATGCATATCAAAATCATATAATCATCATATATAC